>NW_025335269.1:19106798-19329330 GCF_004798865.1 Varanus komodoensis | reverse complement strand
CCCCAGGTGTCAGCTTCACTCTTTCTTCATTCCCACCAGCACGTCTCCCTTGGCTTGCTCCCGAGTAGGAAACCCTTCACAGTATTCAGTAAATGGTTTCCAAATAATTTCAAATTTATTTGCACTTGTCAAACCTTTTTTCCATTTAATATCACCAGTTAACATCATTAATAGCTATATTCCAGACTTCTTTATACCAGCCAACTATATGATATTCACCTTTTGTTTTCCAATTCCTTGCTATTATTAATCTTACTGCTGTTAATAAATTTATCATCAGTTCTTGAGTATTTTGTCCCATCTGTTCTCTAAAAAATAACAATGATGCTAAGCTAGGGTCAACTTCAATATTTAAATTTAATATTTCACCAATTTCCAGTTAGTGCTTCTGAAGACCTAGTCCATCTGTCCATGATACATCTGTACGTGTGTGTGTGTGTGTGGTATTTTGGAAAACATGAAAACAGATTCCTTTTCTGAGGGTCTTCAAGGTCTACCAGGAAAGAAGGAAATAGAAGCAGAAGTAAGCAGGGAAAGAATATGCAACTGTTAGTTGCAAGGGGACTTCATGTATTACATTTCTACACTGTGCAATAGCAAGAGTTCTCTGGGTAGTTTGCAGACATTAAAACCTTAAAAATACATCAGAAAACAATACACGTGCAAACATATGAAAGTACTACATACCGTAAGAGATTAACATTTCTCTCTCTCTCTAAAAACAATTTTAAACAGTTGAAAGAGCAGATCAAGACCCAATTAAAATGCCATCATATGCTGCCAAATGCCTGAGAGAAAGGCCAGTGTATTCAGCCAATGCTGAGAAAAGCCAGTGCACTGAGCCAAAGACATCACAAAAAGGTGAGTTTTGAGGTGAAATTTCCAGAAAGAAAGGTGCCAGGCAGTGGAGCTCTTTGGGAAGCAGAAGTTTTTGGGGATAATTGAAGCCATTGGAACCGGGTATGTGATGCTCACAGACAGAACTGTGCCAGGAATTGGCAGCAGAGAAATAAATGTTCCTTCTTGCAGAAAAGAGGCTGTTGGAAAGTCTCAGCAAGAGGCAAGCTGCTATGAAGCACGCCACTGGAAATGTGTGAACTGAGCAATGGCATGCAAAACGGAGGCTTCCATCCATAGCAGCAAACACAGATAACTTGTTTGCTCTTGGAAGGGAGTGGGTCAGAAGGGCTTGCTGGAGTTATATAAATAATGCACCATATCACACACTCAATTTATCATATTTCTATGGAAACTATTTTTTCATAGATATGTGATAATGAAATATGTAAAAATAGCAGGTTACCTCTTTTCCTCTTTCCCCTCTTATACCTTTGGGTCCTGCTATGCTACTACCTGATCCAGGATTACCCTAGACACAAAGGAAAAGAAGATGTTAATATTGCCATATTGTTAAGACATTTTCCAAAATGAATTATCATCTGCAAACATTATTGCAGATTAATAATTAAAAGATGGCACTAATGTAGCCTGAATCTCTGGTAAAGAACAGCCATATAATCGATCAAACTGACTGTAATAAGTTCTCTCTTCTGCCACTCATGTATCCATAACATCCAAGTGATTAATACTAAAATCTTATACACACATCCAAGTTACAAGAGTGGTCTAAAAATTCTGGGCAAATATTAGCAGTGACACTAGATAAAGGATCAATAGACAGACAGACAGATAGAAAACAGAAGATGCCACCTACCTTCTTGAATTCTGCCTTCCCTCCCCCGGTGAAGAGGAGCCAACATTTATGTGCTTTTAGCACATATTAAAAATTTTAAAAGTTTTTGGTGGACATTCACTGATCACTAAGCAGTGGGTCTTGCTGCCTTGGATGTGAATTGTGTTTAATGATTAATTTACTTATTGTCACATGTATTTTCTTTCCTTTGTTCCTAAACTGTTTTGAGATCTTGGATAGGAATTGGTGAGAGTTTTATTTCAGTTCATTTTTTTATAAGAATTGACCATCATTTCTTCATATTCAGGATAGGAAGAACTTAGGATTCCCCACCCAGCCCTGTAGCAGAAAAAGAATATTGGGGAGACCAGAGCTGTCGTGTTTGTCCATCCAAGCCCATGGCTCTGGGCACCTAGCTCTTACAAGTCTGAGTTTGAATCCTTACAAATCTGCCTATTCCTTCAGCAATCTCTTGTCTCTGAAAGCTTCTCGACTCTAATAACCACATGACAGGCAAGTGCATCATATCTCTTCCACACTGGGAATAGTTGTACCAATTAAATTGGGCCAGTGTGGATGGTTGAAACTTTCATTTCAGATCGTTTTTATTAGAATGAATCAAAATTTGCCTTTTCTTCATAATTGGCAAAGGAAGAATGCATGTTTTTCCCCCCCAAAGTTGAAAGTTTTCCCCACCCCCAAAGTTGAAAGTATTTTTTTCCCAAAGTTGAAAGCAGGAGCAAAAACATCATCTCTAGTCTTAGTTAGAAGACAGTTTCTATATTCATAGACAGGGGGCACTCTCTCTCTCTCTCTCTTTCTCTCTCTTTTTCTAACACATTTATGCATACACTATATAGATACAGATACACAGTAATAGCTAAGAGGGCTGACACAATCGGAGAAGGGGGTAGGCCCATGCTGCCCCCAAAAATTTAGGTATTATGGGAGATAAAGTTGAAAAACTAAGGTAATAAGCACTGAATGGGCTTCTCTCCCACTTGGAAAAACTTACAGGTTCTCCTTGCAAACCTTTCTCACCACGTTCACCACGGAATCCCCTTGGTCCTGGGCTGCCCTTAAAGAATAAAACATGAGAGAGGTTTAGAAAAAAAAGATAAAAGAGCAGTCTTAATTTTATGTGACGGATGTCTTTGGCAACAGATGGACTCAAGCGATAGTGGTTTCTCTTTCACTTCTGATTTCGACCCAATGAAAATACACATTTTCCAAGGTTATGAGATTAAAAACAACCCCCAGAGAGGTTGGCTATGCCTCTACTTTGATGTCCTCTTGGCTTTTCAGGCTGGGATTTTTTTATTCTCCCAGGCATTGCAATACTTTATGATGCTTCTCAAATTTTTAGCCTTAAAAAAAATAAAAACCAACTTTTCGACTATTATGATTATTTCTCTGTTTTTGCTTTGAAGCTTTCCTAGGAACATTTCTTTCAAGACTGTGGTATCATTCTCTCTATTCCCAATCTTTAGGTCACAAATGCCATTGTGTATACAGCCAAACTGGCACCACACATGAACAAGAGAACGTTATCAACAGGCCCAGGGCCACCCCAAGGGTTGGAGGAGTCCAAAAACATCACGGAGCAGGGAAACCAAACAACTCAACCAAGGCTGAACATGAGCAGCAGTCACAGAAAGCTGACTGATTTTAATGGGGGAGAGGGGAATGGGAGATTTGTGGGGGCGGGGGCGGGGGGAGGAATGCAGTAGAGCTACTGCAATGCTGAACAGCAGTATTCCATGCTGCAACATTACAGCTCCCACCTGTAAATACCTAATCACACAGTTCTGTGCAAATTGAACAGAAATATATTTTACATAGGATTAAATTACCTGATTGCCTGGATCACCATTTTCTCCTTTAATTCCTGGAAGCCCAGAAGAGCCCTTAAAATACATGATAAATATTGTATGTTGTTTGCTTCATGTAAAAAATAATAATTATCTAATTCAATGCTGAAAGGAAAAAGTCAATAATCTTACGGGCTCTCCATTAACGCCATCAATTCCTTTATCCCCATTGTTTCCCTGCAAGAACAAATATACCAGGAGTTACATCCCAAATACATTTTTCTATCAAGAATGTTTTGGTATAGCTGCTTTTTTGATAAGAATAATAAAAAGACACATAGCCATTTTTTTCCTAAAATACTTCCCTTTCTATATTCAGATTTTAGTTTGCATTCTTCTTTGCTTAAAGAAACTATACAGTCCAATTCACCACTACTAAGACCATGAGTGGGCAACATGTGACTTTCCAGATAAACTTGGCTCTCAACTCCCATCAGCCTTGGTCAGCATAGTCTATAGTGAGGGATCATGGAACTTGTAGGCCAAACCATCTGGAGAGCTGCAAGTTCCTCACACTGATCTAAGGGCAGATTCACATTTTTGGACATGCATATGAATAATGACACAATGTGGAGTGGTCTGCGTATAGGTTCCCCTTTCTGGCTGCAACTTCCAGAAAATTCTTCAGAACTTCTGTGACTGACATTCATGTAACTATTTCTACACTACTTGCAGTGTAATCCTATGGATGCCTATTCAGACATAAGTCCCACCAACTTTGGTACAGCTTACACAGTTGTAAAGTACCATAACTACTATTTTCCCACACTGCTTCTACATCATTCCAAATAAAGATCTAGAGCATTTGCTCCTGCCATTCAACCAGCTTGCATTTACTCCAGTTAAAGCCCACCATTTATCTCTCTAACAATAACCAATAATCATTTTAAACCAGAGAGAGGGAGCATGTGGCCTTCTAGATATCATTGGACTGCAATTCCCACAAGCCAGAGCCAGCACACCAAGTGAGAGGGATATTGGGAACTGTAGTCCAACAACATCTGACAGACCTCTTATTCCCACTCTTGCAATTCTCTCTTCCCTGGGAAGGCATAAGATAAAGGCCAGAGAGAGACATGTCTGTTCTTGAGGATGAAGTCTGCTGTCACAGCCTGCAAATGTGGAAAACTTGAAGCCCTTGCCTCAGGGTTTCCACCTCAGAGAAGGCAGGAAGGGGCATGCTGTGGATGGTGTAGAAGTGGACTGTTCTCCCAGGGCAGCAAAGTTATGCCTGCCCTAGAGCTGCAACTGGACGGGTTGTTAGGGGACAGGATGAGAGGCCCTCTGCCCCACCATCTTGCTGTCAGTGGGCATTTGCTGAAAGAAAGCCCTAATAGTCTCTGTTGCACCTGATTCCCCCTGGACTAGTGGACTTTTTGCTCACTTATTCTTCACCTCCTGTTGCCCACATCCTGTTACAGGATGTTGCCCACTGAAGGTTTCTTCCAGAGGTCTTCTCCTGAAATCAAATGACCTTCCCTCAATCCATACATCCCTTTTTAACAAATATGGGTGCCTTCAGCACACAGGATCTTTTAAAGACACACACAGAGTTAAGACGCGCATTAGTATTTGCAAACTTCTGCTTTTTTCCCTGAGACCTGGATTTTTCTGAGCATCACCCCTGCCTCCTATTGGATCTAATGTGGGGGAAGGGCGATGGAACATGATGGGCAAGTGAAAAGAATAAAAATGAGTTAAAATAAGCTCTGTCTGAATGAACAAATTCCTCAGTTTTGCTTTCTCACACATCTGACTGTTATTTTTTAAAGTCCTTTTCTGTAAAATTTGGCAAGTTCTTAACCTCATGAGCTATGATGCTGCCATTTCGCAAAGCTGCAGTTCTTTTCAAAAAGTGAACTTTTCCCTCATGGCCACAAACTTAACTTTTGATGTCTCATACTGTGGCATTCTTAGATGCTGTTACAGTTTCCTTGGAAGAACAGATTAATGTTAATGTTTAGGTCATATTTAACAATAACTTCAAAGTACTATCAGTGCCAGAGATGGGGGAGGAGGGGGGCAGTGTTGTTGAAACAGGATAATACATTTAAGCATATCAAATAAAAATAAACATGCAGTATTTTGGATGACAGTTCATGTACCTTTGCACCGGTCATTCCTCTCTGGCCCTAGAAAGGATTAGAAGAGCAAATGCAAATTGAATGAGCTTTATAAACAAGATGATTATAGGGGACATTATACTAGAAGTTCAAAACAAAGCATCTGCAGCAGATCCTTACCTTTGGTCCTCTGTCGCCTTGGCAACCTGCATAGCCTCTATCACCATTTGGTCCTGGCATCCCCCTTGGACCCTGATGACAACAGCATGAATGTCACAGTTAGGAGCGGAAGGAATACAGGATACTGCCTTTTCCTGGGCCTTACCATTGGTCCAGCTAGCCCAGTCCTGTTGACACAGACTGGCCACAACTTTCCAGGGTTTCAGACAAAATCATTTCCAAGCCCTACCTGGAGAAGCCAGGGATTGTACCTGGGGCCTTTGGCTTGCAAAGCAAGAGCTCTACCACTGAGCCATGTTCCCCTCTACACAGAGAAAAGATTTGTGTGTATCGAGGCAGAAACAGCCCAAGGGTGCTTCTCAACATCTACATGAAAACACCAGAAAGGCTTACCCAAAAGACTGAGCATCATCATCATCCAGAAGAGCAACAGGATGTGATCTGATATTTATTTATTTACTCAATTTATATTCCACATTAAATTAGTCCAAGGAAAGCTGGCACAGCAGTGGCTAAGAGTGAGCCAAAAAGTATATCACTCCAGTCTAACTTTACATGTGACCCTACAGATCACAGGCAAGCCACGGTTCTCTTAATCCCCCTCCCTTCCCTGACCTACCTAAGAATTGAGATATAGAGTCTTTTCCCCTCACACATTTCTATCAGATCTCTCCTCCAAGCTGGACTACCCTCCCCGCATTTCATCATGTACCAACCCCAGCCCCAACCTGCAGGAGTGGAACAGGAAGGGACAGGAAGGCTGGGACAGGAAGGCTGCAAAGGCTTGGAACAGGCAAGGTGGGGATGGTGGCCCTACTGAGTAGGTGGCTCGGTCCAGTGTGCTCCAGACCCAAGCCAATGCCTAAATAATCATAAGACTAACCACCCTGCAATTTAAGCATAATTCTTGAGATACCAGAAGCAAAGAACATGATACAAGTGAAACACTGTCCCTCCCATCGCACCCTCAACCCACACACAAGAAAACAGTGCATTTTGACTTTTCTTTTTTCTTAGAACATCACACACTACTCTCACCTTTAGTCACAAACTATCCTCCACTTTTCCCTAACGTGCCAAACAAGTTTGCCATAGCACATGGTTGCTGAAAAAGTCCTGTTTCAGCAACACAATGTCAAAGTCACCCTAGAAAGCTGAACTTTCCCTCTCCCTCTCCCCCCCCCCTCACGCAGACAGAGAGGGGAGAGAGAGAGAAGGATTTTTTCGGCACATTGCTCCCTCAGGCCACGGAAAAGTCATTACATGCTCTTTGGCTCTGAACTATAGTTTTGAAAGAATCCTTTTTCAGATCACAAATGTTCAAGTGTATCTTAAAAGCTTACAGGTTCCCCTTCGTCTCCTAAATGTCCTGGGCTTCCTCTAACACCTTGAAGACCCTGAAATGAAGATCAAGAAGCATTATTAAAATCAAACTATTTAAGCATGTGCAACTATCAGAGTTTTTCTCTTTTTGGAAACCTGGATCATTTCTCTCAGATTAAAATCCATATACAAGATGACAGTGCATCAGCCTTACCTGCTTCCCATGTCTTCCTTGGCCTCCAGGTTTTCCATCTTCACCAATGCATTTGCAAAACACACAGCAACATGTTCGTTCAGCAGTGTTGGTCTTGGGAAAAGAAGTACAATTGGTCAAAGTTTTGTTTATACAGGACCTCTAGAACAATATCACATAGTGACATGAGTTCTCTGCTTGGTTCTTAAATATGTACTATTGTAAGTTACTGTCAGATCTGTAACATGTTGATTTCAATTCAAATAAAGTTGGTCATGCTATAGAAAAAAAAAACAATAGCGTGTTTTAAGGTGTTATCCTATACCTGTTTAAACAGAAAAAGACCTATATCCACCAAGATATGAGTCATCGTAATGATGCTCCAGTCTCCTTCTCTTCCCCTCTGAAGAACCTCAAGTAGATGGCTGAAAATGGCTCTCTAATTGAAATTCAGAGATGTACAGGAAGACAGAGATCACCTCCAGCAGTCTTTCCTCTCTTCACTGCGTGCTTGTAAGCCTCCAAGTTTGGGAGTTTATGAGCATGGATGATACACATGATAGGACTGCACCTAAATTTCCGTGCTGTAGTAGAATTAGTCATGGAGCCAGCAAAGAGGAGGCTATCTTGGATTGACTCCAAAATGGTGCCCTTTTGCTAGATGTGTGTTATTGAATCATTCAGAAACAGCAACTCTAGTGCTATCAACTTGATGCATATGTAAGTGGAAAATTGCCAAGTCCCACACAGATACACTGGGCTTCAAAAGAGGAAACATCTCGGAATGAGGGAGCTGGTGAAAAGGTAGTTTAAAAGGAAAGTCAAGAAGCTCAAATCTTTCCAGAACTCTTGGAAATCCCAAAACTGCAATAGCAGACGTGCAGCTAGAATGCATACCACAGATTAAGAAAGGTACCGCCAAGTCCACAAGTTTACCTGGTTATGGGAGGGAGGGAGAGATCTTCCTGCAGTAATTGGAAGTGTTATCCAAACAAGAGCAAAAAAGAAAGTAGATTTGCACAAAAGAAATTCACAAAAGTCAAAAAAGAATGCAGAATTGGATTTGGAGAAGTGTGTCACTAATAACATTAAAACCATTAATTAACATGCAATCCAGTGATGCTTTCTGTAACCCTCTGAACTTGCAGGGTAACAGTCATTTGATGGAGGGTTTCAGGAGTGTAGCAGTCCTGCAGAAGACTTAGCTGTTTTCAACTAAGTTTTTTGCCCTGAGGCTAAGGCACCACTAGGATACAGTGTATGCTGGTGGAGCTTTACTCCTCCACTCTCTACCCCACTCCCCACTCCCCCATGTCTGATTTCAGTTTTCTGACCTCGGAGCCACAACAAGCATGGTTCTTTTCATGCCAACTGCAAGGGAGAAGGAAGGGAACTTCAATACAAAATCCCAGCTCTGACCTCAGAGCAGATTTCTAAGGTCAGGCCTGGGGTTCCAACTTTTTCTAGACAGCATTTAGCAGCCATCAGATCATGACCTTAAATATATCAAAAGCAGGAAACTAGCTAGGGAAATAGCTGGGCTGTTGTATGACAAAGGAGTTAAAGGAATCCTGAAGGAAAATAGGGAGTAAATGGCAAATAATGGCATTGTAGCTTTTTGTGTTGTTCTTCCAGTGTCACTGTTGTTCTCCAGATTGGATTTGTGAAGAATTTTTCCTATAAAATGAGGTTGCAACACTGTGGTCAAAGTGTTTGAGACCCATATGGGATGGGAGTGTAAATACACAAATAAATTTTGGGAAATGCTTTTCAAAGAAATTAGTAAAATATTGAATCTAAATATTGAAGTAGAGCTTGGACTAGCATTATTGTCACTATTTAGGGAATGAGTGGGACAAAATATTAAAGATTGACTAATTTGCTAATAGCAGCTAGATTAAATAATAGCAAGCACTGGAAAGTAAAAGATGGTTATCTTTTGGCCCCCTCAGAACATAGGATTGCACCTTTAAGTTCATTGATTTCCATAAGCTTGACAAATTTACTCTAGAGTCAAGTCCTGAAGCTTGTAATCTGGTGCAAACTTCCCTGACCATAAGACTAATGGAACATCCTGGGACTTATTTTCTGGGCAAACCCTTACAAGATTAGACTGCAATGATAAGTATGCACCTTAGTTCTTAGAGTATTACTTACCACATACTTGAGCAGTTGGCTGGCAATATTTCTCATTCCAATATTCAGCTGTGTCCTGTATTCATATCCTTTCCCAAATTCAATATACTGAAGGTCATTCACATTTGAAGCGCCTTGCAGAGCGACAGTAATCAGTGCATCCAATCCTGTTTAAAGCGATGATGATTTGTAAGCTTGTTACAAGGATTTTAAAAAGTCAAGGCAATTTCTTCAATATATTATAATTTAGGGTTTTTAGACAAGTGAGGACTTTTTCTGTCTAAATATGGATAGGATTGCATCCTTAAGAAATGATGCTCTGTTGGGTTACAGAGATGTGCTTGTGCTGTCTGGTGAAATGAAAGGAGTGAATCAAGTTAGGAACAGAGGAAAATTCATAAAGAATGAACCTAAAAATAAATAAGCACAAGGGTCAGGAGGAAAATCTGCAGTCTCCCACGCACCTCACTGTGTACAGCAGCTTTACACCTATCAGAGCCAGGCGTTAAGCAGCAGTGTGCAGTGAGGTCATATATCAGGGAGGAATGTCCCCACAGGCATTAACTGTAAATGGGGAAACACATGGATCACTTCTCCAAGACACTGAGTTTGGCCTTAGGAGATGGCGTAATAATCATAGCTTGAAGAGATAACTGTGCAGCATAAGAGCTTTACCTCAAATATCTGAGGAACCAGACTCCAGGCCTTGCACAGACTTTCAGGAATCTTGCCAAAAAGCATGTCTGTGTCCCTGCTCACATTTGCACCTTTTCCTTCCCTCCCCTTGCCTCTATTTCCTAACTCTTGAATGCCAAGGAATTTCTTATCCATTTGCCATGCGCTGCCAAGGCATACATTATTTTAAATCCATATCTGGCAGATTCTTTTCATATTTATTCTAGTGGCCCTAATCTATATCGGATTCAAAGGGTAGCAGGGCTTTGAAAATCTGGATTGGGCCCTTGATGCTGGATACGAATTTAAAGTAATGACTATTTAAAGTAAAGCAATGTCTGTTTTGGTCCTGAGGAAATTTGCAGTATGAAATACTGATTACATCAAACTCATAATGTACCTTTTTTCCTGAGTTCTTCTGACTTATGTTCCAGGGCTTCTATGCTGTCATCTAAGCCATCCGAAAATATCAGTACCACCTACAAAAAGTTAGAACAATTGTTTGTGGACTTGCTAAAACGGTATCATATATTGTTGGTTGTAAATGCATGAGGATGAAACTAGAGCACTTACCTTTCTTCGATTTGCAGATTTGATTTGGAATGTTTCCCAAAGGGAATCCAAGAAGTCTACATTCAGATGAGATGCATGCTGGATGGTGGTGCCCACAAGACTGTTCAAAAGCTTTTCACTGTCAATCTGGAACTTTGGTGTCACTGGTGGATCCATGTTTCTCACTTTCAGTGCCACACTGGTTTGTGACTGTGATCCCACATTACAACTCACGTTAGTTAACGAAGTGAGGGCATGCATAATTTGAGGAAGGTATGTTTCCAGTTGGGACTGCCCGTGGAATATGTGGTCACCTTGTCTTTGTGAGGAGACATCTAGTCCCACAACAACATCTATGAAGCATGCTGATTTTTTTTGAGGAGAAAATAGCAATAGCATCAATTACTATACACAATGGATAGTAGAAAAAACAGCAAAGGAAAAATAATTACAAGGCAGGAGGTGAAGGATATGGATTGAGATTTAGAATCACTGTGAGTCACACAACCTTAAAAGGAAGACTGGGACACCTAATACTGAAAGATCTAAAATCAGACCAGATGCTTGACTCTTTCATTACTCTAAACTGGTCATTTCTAAACATTGTGGCAGATTTTGCAAAAATTTATTGACAGATACTGAAATAAGTCATCAATCAGTTGTCAATGAATCATGCTTTTGCTAGAGATAGTATCGCTGTCATTTTTCTACAGTGCTTCTCTCAATTAAAAAGTTTACGGACAGCACATTCTGGCCATTCACTGATAGTCATCATTACCATTTATGGATCAAGGATGGATTTTTGGTAAATTTGTGGCTGGATGGAGGAATGGACATATACCCCACTTTTCTCAAAGTCCCAAGGACAGGGAATATTTAACTGCATGAATGCTTGAGTGTGAATACTTACTTGTTTTATCTTCTTCCTCACAAATATCATCAACTAGTCTTTTTTTAATTACCTTCAGTTCGCTGAAATTATCAACTGTGTATTTCCTGTCTGAGGAGCCAGCTATCTGACTAAGCTGCAAATGGTCAATTCTCCCTACTCCTACGGCATACATGTCAACACCTCTCTTTCTCAGATCTTCTGCTGCTTTAGCAACTTTATCGTGTGATCTGCCATCTGTGATCACCAGCAAAATCTGTTGGATGTTTTCATTGATTCTGCTGCCACCTTCTGGTGTAAAGTAATGCTTCACTCTCTCAATAGCTGCACCAATGAATGTCTGAAGTCCTTCCATCTGTCTAATGTGTCCAATTTGAGTTTCAAGTTCTGATTTGCGTGGGAAAATATTCAGGCTGAATTCTTCCCGGTACCTGTCACTGTACTGAGCAATACCGACTTGTACATTGTGGCCAGTGTCAAATGGGCGCACTACTTCTTGCAAAAAATTCTTCATCTTTGTGAAGTCACTGTCACTTATACTGTTAGACCCATCAATCAGGAATACCAGATCTGCTGGAATTCCACATTCTGCAAAGGAGCAGGGGGAAAGGAATGAAATTAATTACATGTATAGACAAGTGCATGTCAAAAAATCATGAGATCTTGGAGAATAAATTAATATTATAGACTAGTTAGATTTGTTTGTGTTTTAGCTCACTTTCCTATGTACTTGGAATGGATAAGTCTCTGTGTTTTGCTTTCTACTATAGATCACATTGTTTTCAAACACAAGTTTGTTCTATCCCATTCACATAAGAGTGCAGTTTTAAGCAAATACTGTATAAAAATTCAATATAATGTACCATGTGCACATAAAAATCCACACACCTTTGTGCTCAATTTCCCCTAATATTTTGCAATCACTTTACAGTAAAATATACATTTGATATGTAATTTTCCCATTTATAATATTTTTATTCACAATTTCCTCTAATACACACATTTTCTTTTATCAGATAACTGCTTTACAAAATGCAGAGTTAAGTGGATACGTGTGTTCCAACTAACATATTATTTGCAAAAGTAGAAATTAAGTTGTCCTCATCTCTATTATGTGCACTTTCATACACAGCCTTTCATGCAAAGGAAGGTTCTAGTCCATAAGGAGGAGTACTTGCTGCCCACAGAGAGATTTGAAATCTCCTTCAAAGTTTCTTGCCCAAACCTTGCAATGCTCTGATTAAACAGGAAGGAAGAGTGATGATTTGCTGCTTGAATTAGGAGTCCAGCATCATATGACATGCAAATATTTCCATTCAACTATCAATGGTATACAGGATCTTCTACAGTGAGTTTGTCACTAAGAATATAGGCAGTAAACCATATTTTGGAGCACAGCTAAATGGGGGATGCTAGGAGCACAGTCCATAAATCTGTTTAAGACTGCAATCTAATGCACACCTACTTAAAGTAAGCCCCACTAAATACAGAAGGATGCTCATTTGCAGTAAGCAAAGGACAACACTATAATTCCAAAGGCTTAGGCTGAAGTTGCTTTTACACTCCATCTTTACTGTTAGGTGGATCAGCCTTTAATAATAAAGGGTGATGCAGTTTTCATGCAAGTCTTAGCTTAAAACAGAAGCTTTTTAATAAAAAAAATATAATTGCAACCTACCTGGTTTTGAGACACTGCATACTCTGTCAGATACATTGCGATAGAGATGTTTTAGCCCTTCAAATGTATTTACATAGAAATATTTATCTTCTGATCCTGCCATGGTCAAGAGCTCATCTGGCTTTGCTCTTTCAATTCCTATAGCATAGATAACAATGCCATGGGCTCTGAGTCTCCGGGACACTTCATCAAGTTCTGCTGTATCATGGGAGTCCCCATCAGTTATCACTATAAGAACTTGGGGGACGCTGCTGCGTTTGCGGCTGCCATGAGCCTCGGTGAAAAGACGCTCTGAGTGTCGCAATGCCTTCGCGGTATAGGTTGTCTGCCCGATAGGCTTATCATTCTTGATAGCCTTAATGATTGCTGATTTTGTGCTGTAGTCGTTGAGATAGAAGAAGGTCTCTGGCTCTGCAGAGTATTTGACAGCTCCAAACTGAACTCGGTCACGGCTAACGTCAGATTTTTTTACCAAGGCAATCATGAAGTCTTTCATAATGTCATATTCTTTGGGATCTATACTTCCAGAACCATCAATGACGAAAACAATATCAAGACGTTCTATCCTCCTGCACTCTAGAAAGAGGAGGAGGAGGAGAAGTCACTAATACATGTCAAAATAAATGTATTTATAAATAAATAAATACGGATCAGACTGGATTTCTCCCAAAAAGATTCAGTGTTTGAGACTTCCATGCTGTTTTAGGCTACACAGATTAAAGCTAGACATGTGTGTATTTTGTAGACCAATATTTTCTCTAGCTCTGCCATGAAACAGATTGAGATGACTGCCTCAGAGAGTAAATTCTGAGCCTCCTTAAAGGAGAGCAGCATGTTGGTTGGTCAAGTGATTATGTCACTATATTAATTACTCAAGAATAGTCACCAAGAATGCTTACAAGGTTTCCATGAAGGACATGTATACCTCAAGACAGGCATGGCTGATGATGCCAAGTCAGCAGGACTCCTGAACCATTGTACCTTTTCATTCTGAGCTTTCTAGGGATGATCCATGTTGAACTCCAGTCCCAAAATAGCTTCACCACCATGGCACCCCTTGGATAGCTTCTGGAAGTTAAAAAAGGCTACAGTGCATGCAGCATAGCAGTCACTAGTCTCCACTGCCTGAGTGGTTTAAGTAATGGGAAACTAGAGAGGATTCAACAGGGACTCTGGGAATCCAGTCACCAAGGTACAGTGTTCAAGGGTTTTCCTGCTGCTTTATGCCCTCTTTGAACAAATTTATGTGGCTCTTAAAGCTTTGATAACAATGGAAGCAGTTTGTCATCAGAAATTATACTGAATCAAAGTCCTTGCAACTGTTTTAATTCCCAAGATTTTCCCCAAATGTAAGTCCCATTGCAAATAAATATAATGTAGCACTGAAAGGATCTGTTGCAATGTCTTCTATTTGCAAGTCAAATAAGTGTATGACAGAAATGTTAGGACCAATTTGGTCTCCTGGAAGTTCATTAGCAGATGTGGGGATAAGTGCTTCCTTTATGATGATTTTTATCACAGAAATCATTTTTACAAACACTCTTTTGAATTCAAGTTGTAATGTAAGGTCAGTCTTTTACTAAGCCTTACAATGTGCTCAACTGTTTCTCCCAGAAGGAGTATTAAGCACATTTCAATAAAACCTTCACATCTGGGCCTTATCAAACTGGCTTAGTGGTCTAGTTTTTCCCCTCCTTCTGACTTCCAGTTGTATTTCTTTATGTATCCTACAGTTTTGTTGCCATTCCCTGACCGCAGACATAATTTTACTGCCTAAGACATATCTTCCATGTCATGTCTATTAGCTTAATAAGACAGCTTAATGTCCCACTATAAAGGCATGGATCCAAACCCAGAGAAAGGAAGGAAATTAGCCACAAGCACTGCTGCTTGCACACAGACTTTTATGAAGTACTGTAATAGGTTCAACAGCAGCTCTCATTTTCCACTTGAGAAATGTTTCACCAAAGAAGTGCTGGGTAGTGCTTGGAAAGTTGGACTGGAGCTCAAGATATCTGGGTTCCAGTCCTAACTGAAAGGGCACCTTTGGATCCAACCCAATGAATTTTGCACCCTTCTTTTCAGAATGGGGTGGATCTTTCATCAGGCAAGACACTCCTATGATTTTCAGCAGTTCTCTGAATATAGTTTATGTTGGCACTACTGCACACTTTATAGCAACTATGAAAATACACATATGAGCAAGAAGCATGGGTGTAAATTATTCTAAGATCCAGGTTTAAAGGGACATTAGATTATTTCATTAGATTTTTATTTATTTATTTATTTATTTATTTGCAGGGGTTAACTAAGGACAAAGAGGGGGCTAAGGTTCTACTGTCTGTTTGGACTTCCTCTACACATACAGGTCATTTACTACCAATTGCATTGTGGGAAGAAACCCAGAGGCAAAAGAGAGGATGGCAGACCAAGGTAACGTTAACCCTTTTCCAGTTGAAATTTCCCTTCCCCTCATCTCCCACCTTGGGCAATATGCACATTTTGGTCAGTGTTTTTTATTGCACATATTTTTTCATGACTAAATTTGTGTAAAATTGCCAAAGGGTCTGTAAGTCTGCAGAGTCCACCCTACTCAGGGCAAGCTGGTCCACTGTGGAATTCATGGCTCAGATTCTGACCATTGGCCAGACCCAGCTGATGGGAGCTGGAGTACAACAGCATCTCTGGGATCTCAGGCTCCCTTTCCCTGCTCTAGTGAGAAAGAAAAGCAAAGAGTGAGTCAAGAGGACCGATGAAGTATTCTGGGGGCAGAGCAAGCAATATCGCTTCAGCATTCAGCTCAGTGCTGTAGCAATTCTTCCCTTCTGATTCTGAAGCCAGGAAAAAGCATGTGCTCTCTCTGCCCCAACAGCTGTGAGATGCTGTGACAACAATCTTGGAAGTCTGCAGTCTGAAACCAAGCCAGAATATGAGAAGATTTATGGATGATGTGAAAACTGCTTTTCTACTCACCATCATAAGGGCTACATATTCCAAAGAGAATCTGACTTTCTAAGTACTTCAGAACATCAAAATCCTCCACATAAAACACCATCTCAGGCTTCCCACTTATCTCCGCCAGCTGTGTTTTATTTGCGTTAAACATGCCCACTGAATAGATAATGACACTTTCATCTCGTAAAGCTTTTGCAGATTTTTTCACCTCATCCTGTGCTTTCCCATCGGTGATGAGAATAAGAACTTTCTTGACATAAGGCCGTGCCCCCTTGGCAAGCTTGAAGTACCCTGACACAGACTGCAGAGCTGCTCCAGTGAGGGTGTTCTGTCCCATAAGAGACATTCTCCCAATAGCATCAATGATGTCACTTTTTGTTGAGTACTGGTTGAGCTGGAATTCTTCTTTATTTCTGTGACTGAACTGGACAACACCAACCTGCACATGGTCAGGACCAATGTCAGATTTGATCACCAGTTCGCTCATGAAGTTCTTCATTTTCACAAAGTTCTCAGGACCTATGTTATGAGAGCTTTCCACCAGAAAGAGAATATCAGCTTTCTTTTCCTTGCAGGCTGTTAGACGAAAAGTAAAAGAATTCTTATTTATTTATTTATTTATTTATTTATTTTTCGATTTATATCCTGCCTTTTTCCTACAAAGGGCTCAAGGCAGCTTACATTATTCTCCTTCTCCATCTTATCCCCACAACAACCCTGTGGGGTAGGTTGGGCTGAGTGTCTGTGACTGGCCCAAAGTCACCCAGTTGGCTCCATGGCTGAGCGGGGACTAGAACCCAGATCGTCTGAGTTCATATATGGTATTTTTAAAAACCTGCATATAACAACATACTGTCCCTGGAGACCCAGGTGACAGTGGTGGTGAGGAGTGCCTTCCTTCAGCTTTGGCTGATCCAACAGCTGTGTCCTTACCTGGACGAGCTCTGCCTAGCAACGGTGACACATGCCCTGGTAACCTCCCGGTTGGATTATTGTAATGCACTCTACATGGGGTTGCCCTTGAAAATGGACTGGATACTTCAATTGGTACAAAATAGAGCTGCCAGGTTGCTGACAGGGGCCAGCCATTGTTCTCATATAATGCTAGTCCTCTAACAGCTCCACTGGCTTCCAGTTGAAGTCTGGGCCCAATTCAACGTGCTGGTTTTGACCTATAAAGCCCTAAACGGCTTGGGAGCAGGCTACCTGAAGGAATGTCTCCTTCCTAATATGCCCTCATAGCTCTTAAGATCTGCAGGAGAAGCCCTGCCCCAGGAACCCTCTCTAAGAGAGGTAAAAAGGTCATCATCTTGAAGTAGTGCCTTCTCTGCTGTGGTGCCCAGACTCTGGAATGTACTCCCCAGAGTGGTATGCCTGGCGCCATCTCTCTACTCCTTTCAGCGCCAAGTAAAGACCTTTTTATTTAACCACCATTTTAATAATATCAATAATTTTAATAATAATAATCTTACACAGTTGCATGTTCTTTTTCTTCTTTCTTTCCTTCTTTTCTTTTTCTTTAGTTATGAATTGTTGTTTATGCTGTGTTATTATTGAATGTTTAATTGTATTTTATACCGCTATTTTTATTGTTTGTACTGTAAGCCGTCCTGAGACTTGTTTCAAAGGATGGCATAGAAATGTCTTAATTAAATTAAATTAAATTAAATTAAACATACAACACAGATTTGGTCCTGATATTTATTGTTATATTATTTTTAGCTGTTTGAAACCATTAGAAATGTTTGTCTATGAATGATTGTATATCATGCTTTAGCCTGTTTTATTTGAGGGTTTTGTAAACTACAGAGCTTTGGCTATCAGGCAGTACAGAAAATATAGTCATTTCTGTATGGCCTGATACAGTACAGGTAGCAACAAAAACAACATTGCAAGATTTAAGTCCCAAAGAAATACATTCTTGTGATTTTTTTAAATACACCTTAAAAGGAAGGTGCATTGGTGAATGAAAGTGATCCTTGTAGGTCTGCAGTCCAAATAATGGCCAGAAAGGTGTACTGCAATTCATTAGCCCAAGTGGGCCATGTGATCTATAAGGCCAAAGGAAGTCCCAGCTGGCCTTAATTGCTTCTGCAGGCAGCAGTTCCAAAGGCTCCTGTGCCTCATCTTACCTGACCCCTTTTTTTCCCCTGGATTCCTTGTTTTTGAAACCCAACCATCTGCTGGCCTATAGGGATGTCCACACATTACCTTCTGCACACATAGGTCCCACACACAGTTATTCACATGTAGCATTCAGCACATGTACAATCAATGCATGCTTATCCCAGGATTGCTGAAAGTTAAAAATATGCATATTCGTACACATGCACCCTGAATTAAGTAAGATATAGTACCTGCATATGTGAAGGAGGGGCAATTGTATGGCTCCTGCTGAGGTGTGAACCCTGGGAAGGGCCCTCCTATGCTTACCCTCGAGGCTGGCTTGCGGCTCTATCTGGGTATGTTGACAGAGGAACCACACTGCATTCAGTTATGTGATCCCAGGGACTGCTGGTAACTTCCATCAGGGCTAAGATCTAAAGAAGCCCTTAAAGACACCCAGTGTTTTTGTACTTGCCAAGACCAAACTGAACTGAATCAAATTCGGAAAATGCTGCTGCCTGGGCACATGCATATTGTGCCCTAACGTTTTTCCTCTTTATCACTACTGCTAGGTGCTAGAAAGCTTGGCGAAAATGGGTTTTAGCATAATTTATTTTAGTGGGAACAACAGGAAAAATGAATGCCAAATGAATACTTAGAAGATAGCAACCTTAAAGGGAAATATTTTGCTTGAGGGTATTAGAAATAACTTAATTTTTTCAGTGTAAGATAATTTTCAAGTGTGCACTTTGCAGTGGAGATCAGTGAGAAGTTTCAACATGTCTCTAGTTGCCTGGCAAAGCACTGTGTAACAACCCCATTGTCCAGACTCAGGGAATTGTTCCTTTCTTGCTTGGGGATCTTGGAAACAGGAATTCAGTATTAGTCACATCTTGTTTTCCATCTCAGTAAAAAAATCATTTCCCTTGGGAAAGACACACAACCGCTAATGGAAAACAGGATTGGAACTGGCATTTAAATCAATGCTTCTCAAAAGAGATAGAAGATAATAAACTAAGGGAAGCCCCAAGCAATCCATCTATAATTCAAAGTCTTACATCTTTAAAAGATCCATGGAGTTGTATTTCAAATTTTAGACTTGTTAGGAATGCAATAACAGGGACCAGATGGTCTGAACATGTAACACCAATTCTGGCCACTTGCATTGCCTGTCTACTTGCTTCCAAGCCCAATTCAGGGTACTAGTTTTAATCTATGAAGCCCTACATGGTTTAGTACCACAACACCTGATGGAAAGCCCTTCTCGACTATAACCTACCTGGACTGTATGATCAAGATACAGTTGATCATCACCCTGCCTCTGACTGCCACCTCCAAAGGAGGCTCAGTTGGTGGCAACAAGAAGAAGGACTTTTCCAGTGGTGGCCTCCCAGTTATGGAACAAGCTCTTTATCAAGGCCCTTCTGGCACCAACTGTAATATCTTTTCTGCATCAAATTAAGGCTGTCCTCTACCAAAAGGTATTTAATTAGTTATCTATTACATTACGACTTATGCTAACTGTTTAAACATGTTTTATGGTTTATTTTGTTTCAGTGATTGTAGTTTTTTACATTTGCTTTAAATTTGGGTTTAAAAATTTATCTGGCAATTTTATGATATATTTATTGTTGTCTGTATTTTATATTGCATTTTATATGTCATTGTAAATCATCCAAATAGCCTCAGCTATTGATGGTATATAAATAATAAGGGTTCAGTTCTTAGGCACTTGAAATAGGGCATTAAGAGAGCAATCCTATAATCCATGACTGGGGCAGGGAAGTGTCCCAAGCACCTCATGACATGGAGCTTTTCTAGGTGAAATTGTTGATCAGCTCTCAATCTGGTTTTGTCACAGAAGTGAGATTTGGGCAGGGCACAAGGAGCATTTCCTTTCTTGCTGTTCTGCAGCACAACCTATAAGGGGCACTGTGGTATAGCAAAGTTGCACAAATTCACAGGAGGAAGGTGCACTTTCTTTCACACTGGCAAGTAAATTTCTCCTAAATTTCATGCAGAGTAAATTTTTCCTACTCTAAAAAAAACTTTACCAAAAGTGTTGGTTAGACACAGAAGCAGAACTAGAGGCTCATGGTGTCATCCATATGTAGGGAATGATGAATACAAAAATGGCCCATCAAGAAAAGTCTGTTGTTTATAGAAATGAGGTCTTTAAGCTGAGAAAGGGGCTCATTGCTGGAAGACTCTTCATTGCATGGATTTAAACCTCTGCACATCTTGTGCTTTTGGTGCTCTAATTGTGTTAGGGGGCTTTTGGGGTCATGTTGGAGTGGGGAGCCCTTGATTCCAAAGCTCTCTCATTTCCTTCACATCTCCTGAAGCAACTCCGAAAGTAGCCAAGGAGCTCCCACTGATGTCAATGGGACGTAATCCTTAAAAGCAACAACACAGGAGTGAAAAGCAAAATTAAATAACTAAAGAAGCTTTCCTCTCCCTTCTCCCACAGTAAGCTAGCAGAACATAGAAAACTGCACAACTATAGCTGATTTCTCCCCTGCACTTGCTATTGGATCATCCTGCATCCATGTATGTATTCCTATTACTTGTTTATTCAGAGACTGTAGGGCATTGCTCTTGGCATTTTGGACCATCATCTTGGATTTGGAGCATCATTACATTATCCTCTTTGGAGAACAATGATTTTTATGAAGTCTGAACATTACTGTGACTGATCTGTTATCCCTCTTACCTTCTGCAGCACAGATGCCTTGAACAACTTCATTCTTGATATATTTCAAGGAGGCAAAATCACTCACAAAATAGGCTTGATCCTTAGACGTGGCAATCTCATAAATCTGCGACTCGTTAGCATGTCTAACACCAACGGCATACATATTGACCATCTCATTCTTCAGCCACTTGACAGGCGCCTCCACATGGTCCTCTGAACCCTGGTCCGTTAGCACTATAAGATGGCAGGGCACGCTCCTGAGATGCTGCTCCTGGGACCTTCTCAGCAAGGACTGGATGAATGCCAGAGCTGCTCCTGTGTGAGGGCTCCCACCCAGTTGGCGGATATTATCAATAGCTTTCAATATATCACCTTTCTTACCGTACTCCTCAAGTCCAAATTCCAGCTCATTGGTTTGGCCATACTGCACAACGCCAAAACGAACCTTATTTGGTCCTATGGCAAATAATTTCACCACATCTTTTAAAAAACGTTTCAGATCCGCAAAGTCAAAATAATCCAGGCTTGATGAACCATCGATGAGAAAATAAATGTCAGCTTCTTCAGTATCCACACATCCTATGAGGAACAAGTTTTTGCACAGGATGATATATTAGTGTATCTATTCTTTCCTTATTAGTGCTTCTATATTATCTATATAGTGCATCTATTCTTTCATCTCTTCTGTTTTAAGTAAACAACAGGGAAGAGCTATTACTTTGGGGCAAGTAGCTGAAGCTAGGAAAGACATGAAAGGAATACAATCCATTTGGTAGACTGGAAAATATGGGTTTTCCCCACAGGAAAAAAAGTCACAAACTTGGCACATGTCCCTGGTAGCTCTTGAGGCTAGTTTGGTGAAATGGGGAATTTATTAAATGAAGGATTTCTTCACATGTTATACTTTTTAGACAGACGTCAAAATGTTTCAAAATCTACATCTAAAATGAAATGTGTGGATGTGGCAAACATGCATTTATCACCACATGGAGGACACATGTATCTAGTTCAACAATGAAATTCACTATCACAAGATGCCAACTTGGACAACTTAAAAACGGTTTTTAAAACACATTCATGGAGTATATTATCTTCAGTATAGAGCAATAGGCCTCTGTATGGCAGTTGTGAGGCTGAGAGAATGCTGCGGCATTTACATTGGCCATAAATATCAGTTTGGCCGCTGAGGGCTGAATTAGATGGCTGTTTGGTCTGATCCAGCATGGCTTTTTTATGTTCTTATGAGCTTGCCAGGGAGCCAGGCTCAGTTTTGGCTGAGTCTGCATCTAATGACAAACTTGGATTTGCAGTGTTGCAATGTGCGCAGGGTCCCTGGGGGCTTTGTTCCCATGCCAAATTGTTGTTACATTCCATGGGAGTAGGCAGAAGAAGTAGTTTCTCATGCAAGGTGCCCTCTTCCCCTCTCCCTCAGCTAAGGCAGTCAGCATGAAGCATGAATTAACTTTGAAGCTTCTCACCATCACAACAATTCACTATGAGAGAGATGTGGAGGGAGCACTCACTTGGACTGAAACTAGTTTCTCCTCCTCTCCCTGCTCCCATCCTACCTTGACCACTAGGAGATGTGGCAAGAAGCTGTGAGCTCTGTGTGAGAACTCAAGCTCGGGGGCCTACATGGACACTTCCACAGCCCTTGTGGCTCTCTGGGCTGAGCCAACAAAATGTTAGGAAGCGACACTAAGAGCCATTGGCTATTTTCGCAAGCTGAATGGAAAACTTTTTGTCATCAGAATATACATTCCAAAATATCTCCCACATGATAGTATTAATACCACCATTCATAACAAGTATCATATTCCAGGACTAATCCCACATCATGGTAAGTGAATCCTCTCCAGGTACAGTGGAAGAACTACCTGTTCTGCAGATCAATCACATTTGACATGGTGAAAAATTGGAGTCTATATATCTGAGTTTCTTCAAAGTTAAAACAAAAAGTAGAAATGTGGGCTTTTGATTGGTTGAGGAACTAACCAGAAACAAGAAAGCTGTTCAAACCCATGAGAGAAATAAGAGAAAAATAATCAGACAAGGGGCTGCAGAAGTCTATTTGTATTGTCAAAACTTTTGAAATTGTAAATTTTGAAGTGCAGGCCCTCAAGGTGCCCTCAAGGTGCCGAATAGGGTCTTAGTTGCCTATTCACCGCCAAGTCACCACAAAATTATTGATGTTACATTACCCATAACAATAGAGTGTTGCAGGGGAAGGGGAAATGTGATCTCTGGTCTCCAGCTACTGTGAGGAGAGCGACTCAGCTCAGAGGGATTCAAGAATGCTGATGAGGGTGGCAGATGACATCAACATTCCTGAAAAAGCCAGGTGAGGTTCTATGACACCATTGGCTTTATGGCACTGGTTCAAGAATATTTCCCTTTTCCTGTTCCTGTGTTCTTTGTTTTTCAGTTTTCAGTTTCTCTACTATTCTCATAAAGTTTTTGAGAATAAAACAATATTTTTGCCACCCCTTTGGAGATTTCCAACTGGTTTTTCTGAAGAAATGAACCTCTAGCACTTCTCTCCCAAAGTATGAGCCCCAAATAGCAGCCATTTGACAAGACTTTACCTCTTTTGAGAAGTTCTGTTCTTTGGGTGTCCATATAGAGCTTTTGGTGAATTTGATTCATAATCTTCTTATGGAAAACCAGGGCTTGATGTGGCAAATGGGAAAATATGTTTAAATTAGTAACATAGCGTCGTGGTGGGTAAGCAGCTATCTGGACTAACTGGGTGACATTGGCCCCTTCAACGCCAATGGCAAACAGAGTTACACCAGCCCTCCTGAGAACAGTTGCAGCATCGCTGACACCATCTTCTGAAGACCTGTGAGTGAACACAATGGCAACTTGCTCCACCCCCTGAGTCTTCCTGCTTCCTCCACTTACTGTAAAGACTTTCTCCCTTGTGAAACGAAGAGCGGAACCAGTGTTGGCCTTTCCCGACCTTGGAGAAAGGTTTTGTATGTACTGCAAGACATGAGTCCTATCAGTTGCCATTCTCAGTAAAAATACCACCTGGGGCTTATCGCTGTATGTCACCAAGCCGACCCTCATGCATTTCTCCTTCACATCCAGGGAAGACACCAGGTCTTTTAGAAAAAGTTGGATCTTCTCAAATTTGGTTGATGAAGAACCTGCATCCACTATGAATACCACATCAGCAACTGCATCACCTTCACAAGCTGTAATGGAGAGGTAACATGACATTGATATTTGACTACTACTTGGCTATTTCAGGTAACTTAATTAATGCACTTTGGTTTCTACCATTCTTAGGCATTTATAACATCCATATAAACATATATATTTGTATGTGCAAAACTGGCAGAGCAGCGGAGCAGCAGAGGCAGAGGCTAGGAGAGTGTGCTGAGGGTGGCCAGGGGACTGGCGAAGGCAAGAACTGGGCAAGTGAGAAGTAGTGCAGGACAGACAAGGCGGGGGAACAAGGTAGGGTCTCTGAGGGGTTCCCAATGTCAGGCCAGGAGATGGCCTTGGCGGGAATCACAGGTGTCGGGAGAGGCAGGGATACACTTGCCCTCGGTGCAAGCTTGTGACCCTCCTCCAGGAGGAGGTGAGGTGTCTGAGGGCCAAGAGAGCTCTCCAGGGCCCCTGGGAGCAGTCCTCCTCCAGACAGAGGCTTGAGGGAAGGGCCACAGGAGGAACAGCTGAAGAGACATGGAGACATGCCGCCCATAGGAGGAGGAGGCCATGGATGCAAAAGGAGGTGGTTAGAGGGATTAGACACAAGAGGAACCTCCGTAGGAAATGGGTACTGGGGCAAATAGACAAAAGTGTAGACCGGGAGGAGGAGGCCCATTGCAAAAGGATTCTTCTCAAGGCTAAGGCTGATTATAAGCTGAGACTTGCCAAGAATATCAAGAGCAACAAAAAGGGCTTCTATCAGCATGTAACTAGCAAGAGGAAGGGAAGGCAAGCAGTGGGATCACTAAATAAGGAGGAAGGGGATCCAGACACAGATGCTTAATGACTGTTTTGCCTCTGTGTTCTCCCCAAAGCAGGACAGGGGAGATCCACCTGGGAGATTAGATAAGGCCGGGGACTTAGGGGCACAGATTAGAGTCACCCCCCTAGAAGCTGAGGGGCTCCTCAGGGCACTGGATGTTACAAAGGTGCCATATCCTGATGGGTTACACCCGAGAGTACTTCGAGAGTTGGCAGGGGTTCTCTCACACCCGCTGGCCTCCATTTTTGAGACCTTGTGGAGAATGGGTGACGTTCCAGAGGACTGGATGGTGGCGTCAGTGGTCTCAATTTTCAAAAAGGGTAGTAGAAGGAACATGGAGAATTACAGACCAGTTAGCCTTATGTCCATTGTAGGAAAAACAATGGAAAGACTCATAATAGAGAGAGATCTACAGATGCTAGATGGGGAAGGGAGGCTGGTGGCCACACAAAATGGCTTCCGCAATAACAGGTCCTGCCAGACAGACCTTATGGAATTCTATGACAAGATTTCAAGGTGGCTAGATGGAGGGAACTCAGTGGATGTGGTTTACCTAGATTTCAACAAGGCCTTTGACAAAGTTCCCCATGATATCCTGGTTGAGAAAGTGAGGATTTTTGAGATACATTGAGAGAGGTATTACTACCACTCTGTACAACTCTTCTAGATTGAGAGAGGTATTACTACCACTCTGGTGCGCCTGCAACTGGAGTATTGTGTTCAGTTCTGGGCCCCTCATTACAGGAAGGATATAGCCAGGTTAGAGTCAGTGCAGTGTAGGGCCACAAGGATGATGGCCAGATTGCAGGGAAAGCCGTATGAGGCGAGACTGAGGGAACTGGGTCTTTTTAGCCTGGAGTAGACTCCAGGGGGCTCTGTTGGCATATAGGTATGTGAGGGGGTGTCACACAGAGCTGGGTAGAGACCTGTTCTCCCGTGCAGAGGAGGGCAGGATATGCTCCAATGGAGCAAAGCTCAGGGAACTAAGGTTCAATTTAGATGCCAGGAAGTACTTTCTGACAGTTAGGACCCCGAGGGTATGGAATGGGCTTCCACAGGAGGTGGTTGAGGCCCCATCAGTGTGGATGTTCAAGGATAGGCTAGAAATGCACATGGTGGGCATGTTGTGAATGGAGCCGGCTAGAGTTGAGGGTCAGACTAGATGACCTGAGAGGTCCCTTCTGACTCTCTCTGTTTCTATGTTTCTATATATATATATATATATTCATTGTATCTCGATAACTTACCTTCTAATATTGTTCCATTATTCACACTGTTCACATTAGTAGTTTGTGATAGATCTGGGGTATTATTTCCTATGTCAACAGCATCAGTAATGATCCTGGAAATGTTCTGAGTAAACAAAGTGAGTTCTTCTGTTCTTGGAAAAAAGAAATAAAATGGTTTAGTGGCCATCAGAATTAGTTCATCATAAGAGGCATCCTGCATTCCCAGTGCAATGACCTTCACTCCATTCTTCTGCAACATTTGGGCAGCTTCTTCTACATCATCTTCAGATGGATGAGGTGTCATTACTATCAAAATCTTTGCCCTGCCTTTTCCAATTGTTGGTTTCCAAAATTGGGTTTCCTGAATCTTGCGGAGAGCATTGCCAGTTTTAATGGGGCCACTTCTGAGCACAATTTTGTTTTTGATATGGTTCAGTACTAGAATCTTTCCTTTATAGGTTTCCAGTTGGAATTCATTATGCAGCTGATCATTATACTGAACAAGTGCTATGCGAAACTCATTGGAATCTAGTGGCAAACTATGGATTGCTTCACTAATAAACATTTTGACATGGTCAGAAGATAGGCTACTGCTAGCAACCAAAAAAACAATATCAGCAGATTTGGAATCTAAAAGGAAAAAAGAAAGTATAAAATTAAGCCTCACCAAAGTGTAGTGCTTACTGAACACAGTCTTGGAGTAATGGTATTTAATTTTCATGGGGCACAAGGAAAGACTTGAGTAATTAATCTGGAGCATGGCAGCCTATGAGACCAAAAGGATTACTCTAGAGATAATTGAGGTTGTGGAGGCAGGGCCCAAGGCCAAAAAGCATGTTAAATCGTGTGACTTATCAAGTTATTTGGCAAACAACATCATACCCAATGTTTCTATCCTCCCTACTTCATTGTTTTTGGTTGTCTTTAGTCATGTAAAATCATTCAAACAGAGTAGAACAGAACATATTGAATGGGAAAATAATAGCTTTTTGCCCCAAGGATGTATAGATAGATCTATCAATTTTGGTTTCTCCAAGTTTCTTATTTTTCGTGTCTTCATTTCTGGTAGTCCCAAATGTTGAGAATTCTATTTTAAAGTCCACATAAAAATGCACGATCATTTTAATGCATGCCTCTCTTATATGCTTTTTATATGCACTTTTTGCCTAATCTAAAGTTTTTCAAGCAATTATTCTGCTATACTGCATTTTAATGTCATTTCTTAATATATACATTTCCTGCCCATTCTTGATTGGAAAACTTTAGTGTGAAATCTGAGCAAGTGTGAATTTTTAAAAATCACTGAGCTCCAGTTCACATGATATTTTGAAACTGCAAAATTAGGTAATGAATTTGTCCCTCTTTCATAGCTGGCCCCATACCTGATCTGCATGTGTTCACTGGAAAGAGGCAAAACCCTGAATAGCCCAGTGCATGTAAACTTTGAATACGCGCTCTGTACCTTCCATTTTTGCAGGATACAAATAACACAGATTGGAATGTCCACGTGTCCTACCCTTGCACTGACTCCAGTGAATGCAGGGCAGGGCCAGAACGTGTGAATCCATCCCTCCACACAGGCATACAGTTCCTTGTGTGCCCCAAGCTTTTACAGTTAATCTGTATAATTGATATACAGCCTTTCTCCAATTATGCTGACTAGGGAAGATAGAAGATGTAGTCTAACACACCAGGAGGCCACCAAGTTGGGGGCAGGCCCCTACGGTGGAATCTGTTCCCCAGAGAGGTACACCTAGCACCGACTCTTTATTCTTTTTGGTGCCAGGCTAAAACCTTTCTATTTCCCCAGTATTTTAATATTTGAATGCTTTTATTTTATACACTGAATACTACTTCTTTAATTGAAGTACTGTTGTGCTGTTAATGTTATTATTGTCTTATTGTCTTTGTAAACAGCATTGAGATTTCATTGAAATATTAGCTGGTGCATAAATGTTTTAAATAAATAAATAGGCTATTAACTGCACTATGAACCCAGAGGACAATCCTTCTCTCTAAAGCACTTTTGGCTTGCATGCAGAGGTGCTCTGCAGCTCCTGTAAACCCCAGACAGCCCGGTCAATTGTCAGGGACTGTGCAAGCTGTAGTGAAAAAAGATCTGGAGGACAGTAGGTTTGCCTAGTCCATGAGCTGTTTTCCGCCCCTGCACCACCCTGGCACATTCACCCATTCATTATAGGAAGCATTTCATTGCAGCTCAGTTCTAAGAACTCTAAAAGCAGCTAAAGGCACATTAAAAACAACACTGGAACAACTTCTAACAAAACTAATAAAGCAAACAAAGAGTACGGCTACATCGGCCAGACATTTCCGCATTAAAATAACATTCCAAAAAGTGTTAAAAGATACGTTAAAAGTCTGGGACAATAAAATGACCTTCTTATGGAAGGCAGCAGACAAAGCTCCCGGGAACTACTTTGGGGGATGTGTTCCCAAGCTTCTGTTTACTTCCCATATCCCTTACCCAGCCTCTCTTTCTCTCTTGCAGAAAAAAATCTGTTTTTTCACTATTTTAAAACAAGAGGAGGAAAGAAGTAATACCTGGTTTGTGTGCTGCACATATTTGAGTCCCACTCATTATGAGAATGAATGTCAACAGCATCTTCATATGTGAAACCATCGTTCAAGACTTAGCTACTGAAAAAAATGGGAAAGTATTATCTGGGGAAACCCCAAATCCATGCACAAGAGCCAACCAGAATGACAGCAGAATCTTATTTTAACTCAAGCTACTATATGCTGCACAGCACCAACACCCAAGGGTAGTAAACTAATGTATGGGGTATAAGAACACTAAGCTTAGCCCGCTAGGAGAGGGGAATTGTTGAGGGCTCAGGAGGAGCCACAAATCCCACAGCATTCTCTACCGGAGGCATTGGAATCACTCCACCTACCAGTAAGACCTGCATTGGTTGCTCCCTTTGAATCTGCTATCTCAAATGATCATTCATCTTTCCTTGAGGCAGGGACATTCCTGCATATTTCATCCAAGACCTTCTCCTATAAGGCCAAAATTACAGAGCTGGTAGCTGACTATCTTCCCACACTGCCCTCTTCACAAAACCTTTCTACACAGTTACACATGGAGTCTAACCAACCTGGCAAAGTATGTCACTTCCCATTCAAATCATGCTGTTTGTGTGTGACAAACAATGAGTTTATTTCTGCCTGCTGAATAAAGCAAGCCCTGCACCTTTCTCCAGTTCAGGCGGAACTACAAGCTGGAGGCGAATTCTTGGAATAACCAGACCTAATCAAGTTAATGATAGCCTGATGATTCTTGGAGAAATCCAGGAAGAGTAGTAGGAAATTTTATTGATATATTTGGTTGGTTGATGTACTGGTTTGAATGAAAACTCAGCTTTTTGTTCTGATCTTCACAATACTAAAACAGGAGTGTCGCAGCTTATTTGATGCAGCAGGGAATGGAGACAACATGAAGGGATAGAGCTATGCAGTCAATGGGGGACAGGCTTGGCCGTGTTTCCTAACATCCTCAGCACTCAGCTTCACTGTAGGGCTTCTCTCTCTGGGCAAAGCAAGCCCACCTTGGAATGCATCAGGAATCTGGTCTGGGGGTGGAAATCCATCTGATTCCTACAGCTCAGCTTCCCAGACTCCAGCCCTGTTTTTCTCAGCTCCAAGTCCAACTTGGCACCAAGCCTGCTGAGCATTTGCAAGGGCAAATTGAGGAATGGAGTCTGCACACCCACCATGCAAGCGGAGCCCCTCTTTGGCGGGTGTGATTTGTGGGCTTTGAATATGTGCTGTGTGTTCTGCCAAAGGTTCTGTGAGGCGTTCTTCTAGCATTTGCGGACTTCATCTTGGCTCGGCTCACTTCCTGAGCCAGGGCCAAGCATGAGAAAGAGGTCCAGCAAGCCAAAGAGACCCTGATTCCAGGAGGATCATCCCCAGCCTTGCCCATCACTTATGCCAAAGGATCCACAGCTTGAGACATGGTGTTGATGCTCATGGGCTCTCCAGCACCTCCATTCTGTACGTTGCCTTCACCGAAGGCAATTGGGGAACTAAATAAATCATTTAGTGTACTGCTCATCCTCCCAATTGGGGGTGCAAATGGTGCACTAAGGAAAACCCCTACTTATAGCTTGTGGATTGGGTAGGGCTGTGCGCACACATCCTGCCAGAGCTCAGATGCACACACAGGAGGCTGCCTGCTTTGGCAGAACTGACAGTTGAGGTGATAATGGTAATGACAAAGAGGCACACAATGAGAAGATACCCATATTGGTGGGACTGACTACTCAGCCTATGAGAATGAGACTTTGTGAAATGGTCCAAGCCCAGCTGTGGCTCAAGGACTTGCGACTCCACAAAATGTGGAGATGGAGGAGCTTAGCTCAAGGGCAGTTGAGGGGCCCAGTCAATGGGGCCATGGGAATGGGTAGGAGCTGAAGCCTCCTCTGGGAGGAGATATTGAAATAGGTAGTTTTTCAGATGGGGAACTCCCACCACTTGAAGAAGTAGACCCAGTCACCAGACATCATCTTTGGAGAGAGGTCCAATTAGGGCCACAGCAACAGGAGTGGAGGTGTGCCTGCTTTCACAGTGCTCCTTCCCTAAGGGGAAGACACAGAAGGATTCAGAATGAGAGCGTTGGGCAATGAATGTCAGAATGCATTGAACACTTCACTTGTGTAGGCTCAGAGAGTTGAATGTAGCAATATGATTATTAGCAAAGAAATGCTGGTGGAATTGATATTTCTGGGATTGAGAAACACTGTTCACAACAACTAGAGAGCACAGTCTTCTAGTTGCTGTGCATCCCTGCACTAAACAGTGATCCATAAACATAACCACACTTTTAGAAGTATTTCAGTCTCCCCCTCTGTGAATGTATATTCTGCAGATCCACATCTCTGAACATGTCTCTGGCATTTCCCCATTCTCCAACACTGAAAGATCCTTGGCAGGGACTGCATACCTTCCCACAGCCTCAAAGAGGAAACGTATAAGGTCAGATCTTCATCTGAGGGCAGGCATCAGTTTCTACCATCAGAGAAGGAACTCCAAAAACTTCTATGATTCCAAGAAACCCTCTTAGGGACCATTGGGTTGCAAGCTTTAATCAGGACTACTTTAATGTGTAACCAACTTTGTTTTACACAGAATGGCTGGAAGCAAGTGGGAGGTAATAGAAATGGAGGTTGATTTACATTGGTATGCAACCAGAACAGCAAAGAGTATGATACTGTCTGTATCATTCTAATTTTTTCTGGAGGAATGGACTGCTCAGAACATTTGTCATGTGAGCAACCCAAGATGTGGTAATGTCTGGAAGTTTGAATAAGAGCTATATTTGTTTTTCAGTGCTGTTAATGAAATTTGCCATCATTTGGGGCCTCATTTTTCCATTCATTTCTTGAAAATTTCTTTACCCAGGATAGCAGTGCTTTAAAACAGATGGCTTGGCAAAAATTTAATTTGCTTTGCATATGGTATTAAGCTTCATGAGCCAAACTATGTTCTTGGACATCCAAGAATGGACTTAGGAGGGTACGTTTATATTAGTGAATTGAGGTAAAATGTAAGCAAGGAAACAGTGATAAATGACTTTTGAGGTCTGGGTTTTGTGCTTCTTTGGGAATTTCAGAAGGTATCCTCGATCTTTCTTTTTAATTTTACCGCAAAAAAACAATGCTAGTAGGACAAATGAGGAGATCAAAGCATCCGTGTATAGAAAAAGTCATTGTAAGTGTTCTTCAGATAGAGATGGTCTGGCCGTCTAGGAAAAGTCATGTGGCTACCATATTGGAATCCAAGCTGGGAGTTCATCCTTTTGTCAATATTTCTAAATCCACTGGGAATGAAAAATCAAGTCCAGTGACAAAACAAAAACTGCAGGAATTGAAAAGACAGATTATAATATTTTCATCATTATAACAATATTGGATACAAAGATGGCAGCCATAAATTTACTTTTTGTTTACTGTCAGATTCTTCTGGCTAATGATTTGAAAACTTGTTACATCTGTTTTGTTTCAGACTACCTTGGTGTAACATTCGCCAGTGAAGAATGGAGATTATGAATCAGAGATTCATCCTGATATAAACATTACCATGGAGCCAATACTTCCATGGAGACTAGCGAAATCAAGTAAATACAATGCATAATTTACAAAATGAATCATACGTTAAACTATAGGCTTGCAATCTATGATTAGGTGCTAGCTGGACATTAGCAAATAAACAAGCTCAATGCAGAATAGTTACTGAATTCTTTTTTTCCATGTATTAAAGGAAAGCATTGGCGACTTCCAAATTGGGCATCCAATACTTAATAGCTTGAAAAGGAGTATTATTTATGGATGTGTGAGGGATCCGTCTTGTGCAGAAAATCTGTTGGATTCCCTGGTATTGGCTTGTTTGACTTTGCCCAGAGTCTGAATTCCTCATGGGTACATCCAGGGTTGATGGGGCGCTTGCCAGGAACTGAACCCTGCATGTTGTACAAGCAGCACCATGCTTCCACTGCCGCTAGCAGCAGTGAGCAGGGCAGAGGCTTGGCCACAGGGACGGCAACCAGGGAAGGCTGCTGTTCCACAAGCATTCATGGATTTTCTTTTGGTTCAGCCCAGTTTGCAGAACTGGGCCAAGCACAAGAGGAAGTCTGCAGCTTCTGGAGGGATGGCAACTGAAAGCATTTGTCCCAACCTTAGTATTATTGCACAGGTTCTCAAAGTAAGGGGTTATTTGTTGGGTGATGAAATAATAGTTCTTCTACTTCATCTCTTCCCATTTTATAGACATATGCTACACAACTCTATTCAGAAATAAGCATCATTAGCTTCAATGGGACTTGTTCCCAGGAAACAGTATAGATGCGGAACCATAATTCCTGCATGCAATCACTAGGCTTATTGAAAAGCTAGACAACATCTCAGTTTAATCCTTTGCATTGAGCTAGGCAAAGACACAATCAGCTTGTTTGTCAAATGTTTTCATTTTGCTTTGCTTATAATTCTTGCTGCACAGTGATGAGCTTTCCCTTTCAACATGTTGATAGAAGCATGTTCCCATATCACTTGGCATTCTTTCGAATGCCCTTCTAGAGGACAACCAGCGCAGCATAGCAAGGAGAAGGCTGGCCTGTTACTGGGAAGATCTAATTCTTGTCCCCACTTGGCCATGATGTCACTGGCTGACTCTGGGTCAGTCATGGATTCTTGGCCTACCCTATTTCACAAGGTTCTTGTAAGGATCCTATACAGAGGAATAGGAGAATTATGTAAGCCATCTTTAATTCCCTGCAGGGAAAAAGATGGGTAAGAATATAATAAATAACTGTCTTGAGGTGGTAAAATGATTGTTAGATGAACAAAACCTGGGTTCAATGACCCTAACCAGGATGTTATGGCTAAGTGTTGTCTCCTGAGGTATTCTGTCATGGTTGTACATTGCCTGATGACAGTCTGCAGGATGTTGTGGTCAGATGATGGTGCCAGTACATGGCTCTGAACCCAACAGTTGCCTTTGAAAAAGTGCCGCCAGCAGTGAAATGCTGCTGACCTTGATGCCTCAAGGTTCTCCTTCTTGCCTTCTGTATTCCACCCAATATTCATGGTAGCTCTGGCGTCAGTTGCCATCTCAAGTTTCACTCATGTCTTTACTTGCATGTGAGCAAACATCATCACAGCTCAACAGGCTAGTTGAATTCAAATGGTGCATCATGCAAATTCTTTTTCATCATGTTCCGTCCACAAGCAGTTCAGTTTCAGCTGGTTTGGTCCACTCTGTGGTGCTACAGTTTGCATTGCATGAAATGATTGGTTTCTTCCCAGTGGCTACTTGAAGATGGCAATGTTTTCTGATGAGAAGTAGCCAGGAAGCAGATCCACTGGGATAACCCCATTTCTGCCAAATTCCTTCAAGTTTTTTGCAGTAATGATCATTTTGCAGTATGACAAAATGCCCCTTAGAGAATTTTGTTTTTAGCAGCATGAAAACAATGGTTTGGATACTTAGAAGAGACCCATTGAAACCAACAGGACTTATTATTTAAAATGGATGCCATAAATTGAGTCTATACTAATTATGACAAAGTCTGGATCTACTCCTTTGCATCAGCTTCTTAGATCCATTATCAGGTCTAACACCATATACTTTGTTTTTTTTTTTTTTTTCATACTTATGGACATCTGAGCCAAATCCTGACATATTTTTGGCACACACTTTTCTAGATTCATACTGCACACAGCTCTCAACATCTGTCAGCCATATTATCTGATTTCAGAATCAAATGCTTCATATGATTAAGGTTATCAAACACATATTTGTGGGCTTACTTTCCTTCAGTTTATTATCATTCTTCATGCTATCTGTAACTTTCAAAACTTCTTTGAACTTGAGTGCAGCAGAAAATTAGCTCCATTTATTTGAAGACACTTCTCTGAACTTAAATTGAACATCTTCTTCAACATTTATATGAAAAAAGATGAGGATATAAAAAATGTGACTTCATGATCACCACTGTGGGATTCCAATATAGAAAAAATATACATCAGTTGTCAAATACTTCCTGACTTTTAGAGCAGTATATCAATAGAAATAATTACCTAGGGAGGTTGTGGATTCTCCCACATTAGAGGGATTCAGATGCAGCTGGAGAGCCATCTATGAGAAATAGTTTAACTTGGAGTCCTGCACTGAGCAGGAAGTTCGACCCAATGGCCTTTCAGTTCTGCTGTTCTGTGATTCTATGAAATGGATAATATGACAGCTCTAAGAAAGTAGACTAACTGAAACACAGGTAATGATATGGTAGTAAAATCTAAATCTACACTCCAATAAATTTCCTTCTTTCTGGGCAAATAAGGATAGGCTTTTAGAAATAATGATTTACAAAATGTCCAATTTATGTCCAACATTTCAGACAAATTGGAGCTGATATCCATGTGCCTTCCTGCACCATGGATGGTTCAATACACCTTTTGAATGAGTCACAAGATGATCGCACAGCAAGAGCAATGTTGGGTGAGCCATTGAAAAAGGAAAAAAGAAAAAGCCTTGATCACTCAAGATGACCAAGCTGGCTGACAACTTGAATGCATGCTGACTCATTCATAAAATCAGTATATGTGGCTATCCATAAAGAGATAAATAATGCAGCCATCTTTTATTTTACAAGATCCATAGGGTATGAACTTGGTCTCTGCTGTGCAAACCTTGACTCTTAAACATTTATCCTGGTGTGAAACAGGGACTTGTAAGCATAAAATCACTTGAATTACACTGAAGCATAGAATAAGTAGCAGCATTAGTTCCATTATGTGTACAGATAGCTTTCCATTCTTAAAGACATTGGCTTGATTCCTAAGATAGGTTAATGTAGGCCATAGTCCTATATATATTTAGACAGAAAAAAAAAATCCCACAACACCCAAAGTTCTACAGCCTGCTGGGAGTCAGAGTTTTTTTTCTCTGCTAAACATGCATTTGATTGCTGGGAGTTGTAGTACTTTTTTCTGCCTAAACATGAAAGGATTGCATTCTAAAGGAAGAAAGCGTAAGTAAGGAAGATTTCCCATCTCTTGTAGCTCACAAGTTCCCCCACATCCCAGACACATTAATCCAGGAACGACCTCTGCAACCTTTCAAAGAGGCTTTCAAGGTTGCAACAGGAACAGGAAGAAGCAATGGGAAACTGTCTTCTGTGAATGTCCTTAAGTTACTTTATCTTCCCATCTATGCTGTGATGTCCTTGACTTTCAAACTACATCATCACACTACAGGTGCAGAAGGAGTCAGCTGTGCTTTAGTTCCTAGACTTTTTAAAAAGCTGTCATTGTGTAATCTTTAGCCACTGAATGTTGGCAATGTTTTAAAAATAACATGTTGTAGGGCTGCCAGACACTTTTGGCATTGCCAAAAATTTAAAAATATACACAAACCATTATCTGGCCATATAATTTTAACATTTGGGGGGAAATAGGGTGGGATTGAGAAAACTGGCAACAATTTGGGAACTCTTCTGATGTTAATACAATTTTTGTTTGTTTCTTATTTCTCAATGGATGGATATGGGCTATATGTACAAACACCTCTGCACATGCACACACATTCACACACATATATGTAGTGAATACAATATATAATAAGCTATAATCACACATACAGATTGATATACACACCCTCTGGCCAGAGTTTACACATTTTCACTTTGGAAAACTTCACAAGTATATCTTAAAACATATTACATTTATATTATTGTGGTGGGGAGAACAAGGCTGCCTGTAGGACAAACATGGAACAAACCAGAAAGAAAGAAACTCTCAAGCTGTATTTCATTGTCCAGGTCAAATTTTTTTCAGATCAACAAATCAAGATGCACACCTACAATGGGAGTAATCCCACTGAATTCCAAGGGGGCATTCTTCTGAATAGATATATATAAACATAAATCAGCAGTGTAAAGGAGATATGTCATATTCATATTCAGCATAAAAACAATTGATACTACTTACCAAGTAACGAGGGCAATGCAGTTCAAACTACAACCTGTTCAGAAGACAGCGGTGGCCCCTAGAATTAATTTGACATACAGGGCACTTCTACAATTAAGCTACATGCATTTTTAAACTTTCCCAAATTTATTTCCCCCTATCCTTTCTACCCTATTCCTTGCTCCAGCAAGTCTTCATTGTTGATTTCACTAGTAGAGAGGAGAGTGTGCCCTTGCCCAATGAAAATCTTTTACTAACCTGACTTGCTGTCTGGGAATAGATCCAATCCTATAAATTCCTTAGCCAGGAGCCGGCACTTCTTAAATGATTCTGGTGTTTGCAGCTTGCAACAGGAATTGGGGAGGGGAAAAAAAGAAACCTAATATAACTTCTTTATAGGCAGCTTATCAGGTGAAATTATTTTTCCCCCGGTACAATTTTGACTGGCAAAGCAATACCCATGGACAATGGCTCTGGAAATTCAGTTTGGAGAAATATCTGAGCTGCTTGTGAACCTGTCTTCTGGTTGCTGCAAAGTGACAAATTTACAAGAGATCCAGTGGGATGATCCATCAAGTGATTTTTCTGGCCTTCCTTGTCCACTATTCTTGGCTGAGGATATGGACAAAATTAACTGGATGGTTTCTACCCGGTGGAATCCAGGAGCTGCTTGGGGTTGGGTCAGGGAGGCAGTGGCACTGGCAGCAGCTCGCTTATATAAATATAATATATCCTTCAGGGATTTAATGAAAAATGAATGCTATGTCTGACTCTATGCTTTTATGTAAAAGCATTTCTTGCCATTTCCAACTATAACAGTGGAAATGAGCCATTTTAAAAGGATGCTTTGCATTACACACTTTTGCACTTACTTCATTGCTGCATTTAGCAGAAGACCACACACACACACACACACACACACACACACTTGGGTCACACTCACTGGCTTACATGGCGCCACACTCTGGGGCCCCTGTGCTGAGAAGTCTGTTCAACTATTCACTCAACAAATATGACAAGCATTTCAGTTTGGCTCCTGAAATTGGTTCATGAAATTGGCTCGTGAAGTGTTGTCTTTACATTTGTTTTTGTTATTATTCATTGAAGTATGCAGGACAGGTAACAAGAGCCTATGGGATTGGGGTGGTATATAAATATTAAAAATAAAAATAACGAACCTACAATGGCAATAGAGAGGGGAGGAAAGAGATTCCAGAAATGAACAACCAGTAATGGCACTGGAGTTGGTCTTCTCTGGGCCACCATCTCGCCTAGGGCTTGCTCAGCTGGACACTGTGTGCTTTCATTTCTGTGCCACAGGAACAGAAATGAAAGCACAAAAATACTTCACAGATTGTCAAGGATGTTGGCCACATTGTTGCTCTGGTGGCCTTTTCGCTCACCTGGGTTTCCACTAGAGCTTAGGTGCAGAACCACAGGCCTGGCTTCCAGGCCTGGCTTACTGAGGGGCTCCAACCAGCCCTCTGTTGCTCCCAAGAGGTGCCTCTTCCTCTGGTGCCACCCACTTTACCTCAACCATCAGTTGTTTGCCAGTTCCCCAGTTTTGAGCCGTTTTCCCCTGCCTCTCCTAAAGTTAGGTTCTGGGCAGAGGAGTATTAAACTAAAATATGCTGGTATTCTTGGCTCTGCCACTTTTGCCTTCAGTCCTACCAAGCTTCAATGCCCTTGCTCCAGAGTTAGGCCTACCTCTTCTAAGTAGCATGCTGCAAATCCCGTACTGGATGCTTGCATGGGCCTGCTTTGCATGTGAGAGGTCCCGGGCTTAGTTCCTGGAATCACCAGGTAGAGCTGGAAAGTTCCTCCCCAAAACCCTGGAGAGTCACTGCCAGTCAGTGCCAACAATACTGAGCGCAATGAACCAATGGTCTCACTCAAAGTAAGGCAGAGCCTATGGTCCAAGGGGTTCTGTATTGGGGTGAGGGCCATAAACACAATCTGATGGCACGAAGGATGGCTTCTGGTCCAGTCCTACAGCCTCCTGATATTGTTCAAGAGTCCATAGGATTACTCAGACTTCCAGCTGTGATATTACAGGCTTTCCAATGGCCGAGACCTTCCCCTCTTGTAGTCAGCACCACCCAGCACTGAAAACAGGCATCTAGATAAAAATCAGGGTGCATATTCAGGGGCTTACACACATCAAGCACATGGATAATAGGATTGTGCCTAAACATCTTTCCTCTTTTGCCGCCACATTTGAAAAGAAAGTGCCTAGCCCCTGCAGCTCTGAACATGACTCAGAAAATGTACGGGCAAAAGCACAGATACCCATGGCAGGGATGTGGGGGAAAGATAACAAATATTTCCAGTGGCCTTGGTGTGAAATTTCAAAGCTCTGCCTAACTCTTTGCCCCACTGCATGTCCAGAGGAGAAAGCAAAGATATGCAATGTGCAGAAAAGAGGTGAAATGACATTCTAAGCAAAAGGATCATCCTTATTTACCCTGCAGCAGAATATACCAAACACCACAGCTCTGCCAATCTGAGTGATCTCTTGCTCCAGGAACTTGTTTAAGGCTCCAAATTTCTTGGATTCTTCTATAGCACACTACATTTCTTACATGGGGTTGGATCCAGATTTAAGTTGGATCTTCCAACCAAATGGGTAGAAGTGAATTTCTCTGCCTATGAGAGCCCCTCCAGTCCCCCAAATAACAAGTCAGGAAATTCTGCTGCATGGGGTGAGATGAGGGACAGAAAGAGCCTCCATGACCCTCCCTTCCTCTTCAGCAAGACAGAGATGGGATGAATCCCTATATATGCAATACATTCTACCCTCAGAAATGAATTTTCCTCTCATGATTGTCTCCAGACACTGCCAACAAATCTCTCAGCACAAATAAAGATGTATTTGTCAGTTTATATCCTGTGTTTTCTCCTCTTGCAAGGACCCCAAGGCAGCCTAGATGGATCTCCACCTCTCCATTCTACCTTCACTGTCAATCCATGAGGAAAGTTAGCTGGAAAGTCAGGAGCTAGCCTGAAGATATCCAGTCCTCCAGCTTCATGGCCAAGGAGAAGGCTTCACAGCACATGGCCACACTCCAACTCCTGTGAGCATTTTGTGGCTCCTGAGATCAGAGCCAATGTATAGGCTGTGGGCTCCCCAACAATGGATCCAGAAACTACTTGTAGAGGGTTTTTCTTAATGCCAGTTGTGCTTATATAGGCTGGAGAACCAGTTGTGGCACTGCTGCTCTCTCACCCATCCCAAAGCTCTTTCACTAGCTGCAGGGCAGCGTCTTCTGCATACAGAATAAGGATGTCAGAGAAATCTACAACAGAGTCAAATGAGCTTGAGATTTTATGATTCCAGCCCACAAGCTTTTCTCACTTTGTGAAGTCCATTTTTGTTTTGTTTTGCTTTTACTTTTACTTTCCAGAATACACCAACTGAGCTATACAAAATATGAAAAATGTGTGTGGCGGTGGTGGGGTGGGAGAAGAAAGATAACACTGATCAGAAATATCATCAGTGCAGATTGGGGGGGAATATCATCAGTGCAGATTGCGGGGGTGGGGGGGGAGATTTGCACAACTGCATAAGTACACACTTCCTAATGTGGATGTAAGTTTGGGAAATAGAAAAAATTCCATCTGCATCAATGAGTAGATGACAGAATGAAAGGTGCCCAACAATCTGTGAAAATGAGATGAAACAGGTTCATGAACATCAATATATCTCTGGTACAGTTTACACAGATGTAGAATCTGTTCACACAACACATTGAATGCAGGCAGGTCAGTACTGGTTCTTACCGCTGCAATCTCACTTCCTATCTCCTTGTGGTTTCTTCTACTCAGATGTGTACATGAATTAGGATAACAACTAGGAACAGATATTTTAAAATAATTACAATGGATTCTATGCAGACTGAATTTGTTGCACTCAGTTCCCACTGAAATCAACATGATTTAAGTCATGAATGACTTGATTAATTGGCTAGCTAAATCTAGATCCAACTCACAGGCAAAATCTGAGTTCACAAACAGGTCTCATTAAGATTAATTGAACCGTAACTTGGTAACTTGTGACTTTCAACTAATATATTCAGTTATAGTTTGCTTTTGTTCTGACAGTCTGAAAAATACAGCATATTGAAAAACCATTTCAAGATTTGTATGAGAAATCCAAAATCTGGGCTTCTATATACTCCAGACAGTTGGGATTTATTAGTTTTAAGGAGCATAAATAATATGAAAACTGCAAGGCTTTCGCATGCTGCAAAAAATTCTTTGTAGACATCCACTGGAGATTATTTGCAAAGCTCACCCATGGCTTCTCCAACATGGCCCTTATTTGTTTATTTGTATTAATATAATATTCACCCAAATAGATTTCATTTAAAAGTAGGCTGCATTGTGACTCATGCCTATAGATTCTTGCTTTGACTGAGCATGACATTTCATTCAAAAAATGTTCCCATTATTATTGGCTCTATCATTAAAGCAACCAATTAAACAGTGTTTAGTTGCTTAAACATATGCTGTTTAAATGATTAATTTGGTGAATTTAAAATGATGGTATATTGCCAAAAACCTCACTAGAGCAGTCTTTCTGAGATAAGGAAGTAAGTGCAAGCTAATTTACAATTTAGTAAAGCTATCGTTCATATTTAAGAAATCAGTAATATTTTCTTTCTTAAAAAAAGTTAGTTTAGTTTTCCTTTGGTCAGTTTTATTTACTTGTCATAAGTTTTACTTAGTGGCAGAGATTGCCAGATAATATTTTCTTAAAAAACAAAGAATTTGGTTTAGGCAGTGCATTTTTAGAAATCCTGTATATCATTCCAAAAATTACTAGGTTAAAAGATATCTGGGCATTCCACAAAGCATGCTTGTGTAGCCTTCCCTACCAGGAATCCTGATAAGGGAGGGCTCACAGTCATGGCAGCTGGGTAAGTGTATTCATCTGAAGGTGCTTCAAGCCCTTTTTCAGATCCTCAGTACAATCAGGCACAAGGAGAAGTTTCAAGTGTATTTTTTTACTGTGGATTATTTGCATTTTATATACTTTATAAATATATACTTTATATACTTTATAGAGTATTGCTTCCCACCCCGATTGACATAAACCACTTTGTATATCTTTATATGATGGATAAGGCAGGCACAGTTTGTCTCTTTCACTCAATGTATTGTGAATGACTGTGATAAGAATGTTCAGATAATGCTAAAATAGTACCTTCTGAGAGGAGGGGCTGGAAATTACACCAACATCAAAAATGTGTGGGCATTTATATCTCATAAGTGATGGAAATATTTAAAATGATCACACCATGCAGTTCCAAGAAAAAAGGATTTTATCCACATGTACTGTGCTTATTTGTAACAAAAAGCTGGACTGAGAAGAGTAAATTGCTTGAAGCATTTGCCAGATACTACCATTTTTATTTTATTTTACTTTTATTTTATTTAGGGAGCTTCTATGCCGCCCCATTTGCCGAAGCCTCGGGGCGGTTCACAATCATAAATAAAAAACATAATATAAAACAATATAATTTAACAGTATAAATTAAGTCACCATAGAATAAAATAAATAAATAATATTAACAATTAAAATAACATTTGAATAAAAAGGTCTTTGCCTGGCGCCGAAAAACAAATAATGATGGCACCAGGCGGATCTCTCTGGGGAGTGCCTTCCATAGATTGGGCACCACCGCAGAGAAAGCCCTCCTCCAAGTACTTACCCTCATAATTTCCTTCACGGAGGGTTCCCAGAGAAGGGCCTCTCCCGCTGATCTCAAGGGGCGGGCGGGCATATATGGACGTAAGCACTCCTTCAGGTAACCAGAACCCAAGCCGTTAAGGGCTTTATAGGTCATCACCAACACCTTGAATTGGGCCCGGACTTCAACGGGAAGCCAGTGAAGCTGATGGAGAACTGGAGTCATGTGAACATAACGCCCAGTCCCCATCAGCAGCCTGGCAGCTCTATTTTGAACCAATTGAAGTATCCAGACCATCTTCAAGGGCAGCCCCACATAGAGCGTGTTACAGAAGTCAAGTTGGGAAGTCACCAACGTGTGTGTCACTGTCACCAGGCAGTCATTCTCCAGGTAGAGGCGCAGCTGCTGGATCAGCCAAAGCTGAAAGAAAGCGCTCCTCGCCACCGCTGTCACCTGAGCTTCCAGTGAAAGCTCTGGGTCGAGGAGCACTCCTAAGCTGCCGGCCTTGTCCCTAAGAGGGAGTGTAACCCCATTCAGGACTAGGTTCAATTCACCTTCCCCGAAGCCCGATCTGCCAACCAACAGGACCTCTACCTTGTCTGAATAGAGCTTCAGTTTATTGGCCCTCATCCAGCCCATTACCTCGGCCAGGCACCGGTTCAGCACAGCCACTGCCTCACCTGGATTGGTGGAAAACGAGAGGTAGAGCTGGGTATCATCAGCGTACTGGTGATTTTGCAGCCCACACCTCCTGATGACCTCTCCCAGAGGTTTCATGTAGACGTTAAACAGCAAAGGGGACAAAATGGATCCCTGCGGTACTCCATGGCATAGCTGCCATGGCACAGAGCCATAGTCCCCCAGCACCACCTTCTGGAATCGGCCATTGAGATAGGAGCAGAAACACTGCAAAGCAGTGCCTCCGACCCCCAATCCCGCTAGCCTATTCAGAAGGATATCATGGTCGATGGTATCGAAAGCCGCTGAGAGGCCCAGAAGAACCAACAGGGACGCACTCCCCCTTGTCCTTCTCCCTGCACAGGTCATCGTACAGGGCGACCAAGGCAGATTCAGTGCCGTACCCGGGTCTGAAGCCGGACTGAAATGGGTCCAGATAATCAGTTTCATGCACGAGTGCTTGGAGTGGTCCCACCACCACCTGCTCCAACACCTTGCGCAGAAATGGGATGTTGGCCACTGGTCTATAATTAGTGGCCATCTCTGGATCCAGTGATGCTTTCTTCAGGACTGGTCGGACTACCGCCTCCTTTAAAGGGGCAGGTACCCAACCCTCCCTCAGAGAAGCGTTAAACCAAGATCCAGGTCTCAATCCCGTGCTTGGCGTTGTTAATTAACCAAGATGGGCAAGGGTCCAATAGGCAAGTGGTGGGACGTACTCATCCAAGCACCTTGTCCACATCATCAGGCCACAATAACTGAAATTCATCCATTAATTTTGGACCAGACAGCAACATTGGTATCTCCCCAGAAGCCTCTGAATCACTAGTAGAGTCTAGCTCGTGACGAATCTGAGCGATTTTCTCCCTGAAATGCTTGGCAAAGTCATCACAGCGGGCCTTCGAAGGTGGAACCAGATCTTTCTTAGGGCCAGGATGGACCAGCCCTTGTACCACCTGAAAAAGCTCTGCCGGACGGCATTTTGAGGAGGCAATGGAAATGGAGAAGAATTTCTTTTTTGCCACCCTCACTGCCACAGCATAGGCCTGATAATGGGCTCTTAAGTGTGTTCGGTCAGATTCATCCCGTGATCTCCTCCACCTACACTCTAGCCATCTCCTGGCCTGCTTCATCACCCGCAATTCAGATGTATACCAAGGGGAAGAGTGGGCTCTGCCTGGTGGGAGAGGATGCTTAGGAGCGATCGTGTCAACAGCCCTAGTCATCTCCCCATTCCATAGTTCGACCAGAGCCTCAACAGGCGCACCAGTCTTGTCAGCCGGAAACTCCAGGGCCTTCAGGAATCCGTCCGGATCCATCTGGCTCTGGGGGCGGACCCACACAATCGGGTCCGCACCCTTACAGAGGGAGAAGTCGCTCTCGAGCACAAACCTCACGAGGAAGTGATCTGACCGTGACAGGGGTGTCAGACATAAATTCCTCACCCTCAGACCACCCTCTTCCTGCCCTGTCGAGAAAACCAGGTACAGAGTGTGTCCACGTTCATGGGTCAGGCCTGTGACATGTTGAGACAGCCCCATGGCCATCATGGAGGCCATGAAGTCCTGAGCCGCCCCGGTCAGACCAGTCTCAGCATGGAGATTGAATTCCCCCAAGACCAACATCCTGGGGATCCTCAACACCAGGTCCAAGACGATCTCCGTCAGCTCAGGCAGGAAGGCTGTTGGGCAGAAGGGTGCACGGTACACCAACAGAATCCCCAATCTGTCTTGGTCGCCCAGCACCAAGTAGAGGCACTCCAGCCCTGGCCTCGAAGGGACTGGAAGTCCCGTGAGGGAGATGGAGGCTCGGTAAACCAAAGCGACCCCCGCTCCCCTCCAGGCATGAACAGTGCTGAACCAGATACCCGGGTGGGCACATTTGAGAGAGGGTGACATCCCCCCCCCTCTCCTGCCCAGGTCTCTGTTCTGCAAGCCAGGTCGGCCCCCTCATCCACAATCAAGTCATGGATCAGGGAAGATTTATCATGGGCCAACCTGGCATTAAGCAGCAGCACTGTCAGGCCTGAGGGGTGGTTGACAAGACTACCTGGAACCCTCTGGCTGGGGGTAGAACCAGAAGGAGGAACAGGGGTCAGCCATCTGTCCCTCCTTCTTCTACGCGGACAACTTAAACCCCCACTGCTGTAACATCCATTGCCTGCGACCACCCCAATGGCGGCGCGCATGCGCTCCCCAGGTAACTCAACCATCGACATGGCCAGGGACAACTCCATAAAAACAAATTAAAATACAATAAAACTTTAAAGCAGTATAAAACTCGCCGTCTACCCCCCCAATATAAAATTCCACCCACCGACCTAGCCTGCCGCCAGCCCAGCTGCGCACGGCCACAAATGGCCACAAACGGCGGTGACTGCCCTTTGGCCGTCGCCCTTCGGCCGCCGGCCCCAGGCCGTGTCCAGCGGGTTAAGCCATCGCCCGCCCGCGCACCCCACCCCCCAATCCGGCGTTGCTCTCTCCGACGCCGGCGGGGGGGGGGAGCAGAGAGGGGCGCGGAAACCCGCCAGGCGGTAAGATGGCAGCACCCTCCTCCGCAACATCGGTGGCGGCCCTGGCATGGCCCTGGCATCCTCCATCCTCGGGGTGGCCCAGCGGTGGCCGCGGAAGTGGCATCAGCTGGCCTCCGGCTCGGCGGTGCGCCTCAGGTCTGGCGTGGCAGCAGCGGCAGCAGCGCAGCGCGGCGCAGCAGGTGTTCCAGGGAGGGAGGGGAGGGAGCTCAGATCCAGCCCTGCCCCAGGCCGCATCCAGCGGGTTAAGCCGTCGCCCGCCCGCACGCCCCACCCCCCAATCCGGCGTTGCTCTCATTGATGCCAGCGCGGGGGAGCAGAGAGGGGCGCGGAAACCCTCCAGGCTGCAAAATGGTGGCGCCCTACTCTGCAACGTCGGCGGCGGCCCTGGCATGGCTCTGGCGTGGCCCTGGTGTCCTCCGTCCCCGGGGTGGCCCAGCGGTGGCCGCGGGAGTGGCATCCGCTGGCCTCCGGCTCGGCGGCGCACCTCAGGTCTGGCGTGGTGACAGCAGCGGCAGCGGCGGCGCAGCGCAACGCATCAAGTGTTCCAGGGAGGGAGGGGAGGGAGCTCAGATCATTCTACCTCTTGCAAACAGGACAGCATTTCTGCTAGCCACAGTGTAACCATGGCACCCAGAGAGAACGGACAAAGGTCCGAGGCATTGTGTTTTTATTTTTCTCCGGCACAAGGATGGTGTTATGGAACAATATCAAGTTTTATTAATTCTATGGTCCCCGTTAAATAATACATCTTCAACTACAAAAGTATTTTCATATTCCAGAATGTTTGTGATCTTAATGGAGTCTGCTATTAAGATATAAATCAGACAAAGGGTTATCTGTGTTACAGTGCAATTCTGTACTCTTCTACTTAAAAGTAAGACCAATGGAGCTTAATGGGACTTACTAATAGGTAACTGAGTATAAGACCACAGCCTTCCTCTGTCAAAGATAAAAAGAAAATATAAGTTCTCATGGAATGAAAAGCTTATGTCAAATAAACTATATTGATTTTTAAAGTGCCATGGCATCCCAGCTGGTAAAAACAGAACAGATAGCAGATACATGCAAATGAATGCCCTGAACTGCAAACATTAAATGTTGCTTTATCTGAATTTGGCAAATCATATTTTGGTTCATTTCCCACATTTCATTTTAGCAGATAACTAGCCTTCATCCTGCATCTTGGGGAGCTCTGCTATCCCCCATTTCACATTCCGTTGCATAATTTACACAAAAGTAGACCTGCAATAAAATCCTTCTAAAACATGGTCAAAATCTGCGGCTTCAGAAAAATCCCCAAATGTACAACAAAAAGAATTTGAACTCATTGATAGAAAACTTTTTAATGCTCAATACATGTGGGTCAAACTATTGTTATGCAGAGCAAAGTCCAAATGGTCAAGCATTGTTTTACAGATTTTATTATTATGCATAGCCTCAGGAAATATTTAATTTAAAATCACCTGTACTTGCCAGAAGCTGAAAACCATTCTTATGTTGACTGAAACTTTCTACGGGAAACAGCCAGAACAAAAGCCCTTCATAAGTAACATTTTCCTTACATGAGACACTTTTGCCTGGGGTGCAAAATGCCCCCAGATGTGACTAATGCTAGTTTTCATTTAAATACAAGATGAGGGCTAGGGATCCAGTTTATGATGGACAGTCTCCATACTAGGATGACCATATGCATAAAGCTTCACATTCTTCTTGAGATTCAAATTGATTTTGGTTCCCATCACAGCCACCATACCAGAACTGGAAGCACATGTCCTGCCTTTTGTCAAAATACCACTTCAGAGTGTAATTCTCACAGTTGCCACGGTCCATATCCACAGTGCAAGCATCTAGAAAATGGAAAAGTGTTAATTGGTCAACAAAAAGTAGCAAATAATGCCCACCCCATTTTCAAGCCTGTCCAAAGAGGGAGATGTAGAGATCATAATGCAGTGATATGTAGAGTCATTAACAACTTTAAGGAAATTGAATGAGAAGCTCCAAAGGCCATATTGGAGACAGGAGACACATTCATTCACGCTTTCAAACTACTATGTTTTGGCAAATACCGGGATGCATACTGCCCAATCTGACCTAGTGAAGCAGTTAGGAGATTTCATAAGCAAATCCATCAAAGGATATTCTGCATTGAGTTTTTATGCTTTTATTCCCATTCCTACGGGAATCTTTTTATGAAACCTGATGTTCAACGGAAACATATCTGCCAATATGTAGAGTGCTGAATAGAGGTTCTAGTGTTGAAACAAAATAGTGTTAGAAGGCATTATGGTTAGGTATTAGGTCAGGTACAGTAATAGATGTAAATTAGATGTTATCAACTCACAAAGGGTTGCTTGAAATGTGCAAGACTCCCAGGGCAAAACACAAATACAAAAATTTTGAGATAATTGCTTCATTTGTCAATGACATATCAGTTACATGTTATGACAATTAAGGATGTTGTCTCACAGACATGTTTAGTAACTAGAAATCTGGTTTTAATGTCAAAAGATACAGATTTTCAGAGAAGATTTAGTCATGTCTAGATATTTCCAGTATATTAAAAGGAAACATAAAATCTGAACTTAAGTAAGCAAATGAATATGTATGATTAAAAAGCAGTCCAATGATCATATATTTCAGTTCTCCATTGCAGAATTAATTTTTATTATTTGTTTTACTTGATTTCAGAAGATTGACAAGATGCCTTATTTACTATGTTTTGCTCTTCATAGAAGCATTTATCTTGTTTCTAGAATTATATACTGATGATGCTTTGATATTTGCTTGTACTACTAACATATAGTTATTATTTATTCTATACTAGGGATCTACTTGAAATAAATAAAAAAAGAAAAAAGGAAAGGAAAAGGAAGGAAAGGTGAAAGTGGAAAGGAAAGACAAGATCTTGGTCTCTGAAAGTTTTCCTGGAATAAGCCCTCTGTGCGTCTAATACTAAAAGTTAGTAAAACCAACATTTTCTAGTATCTTGCACTGGAGGAAATTGAATGGGAGTGGTTACCTGGAGGTGTAGAGCCCCCAAAATACTGAAATTCCATCTCACAGAATTCATAAACAAACACAAATTTGTCACAGCACAAACCAAAACTCACGCTTCCCATTTCTCCAAAATTTGTAGTGTAATTCTCAAATAAAAAATGTTTATAAAAATGTGTATATTTCAGGCAATTATATTGAAAAATGCATTAAATTAGGAAAACTGCTTACAAAAATGTGTAATGTGTTGGGCAAAAGGGAATGCACTAGGAAAATTTTGTGAATGCATAAAAATGCTAATGAATTTTCATGCAAATGTCTTTTTTTTCCACTTTTGGGACAAACCTAATTGATGAATGGAAAAACTCTTAGAACATAAGACCAAAAAAGTGAGAAACAAAGACTAGAACCAAACTCAAGACTGAAAAAATAAGAAATGAAGACTTCCAGATTTGCCTAACCATAAATCACAAGGAATCAATTATTATGGAGCTGGCATGGAAAATCTAAGCATTGGTACACAAAGATTTGTCATTCATTCTCTAGAGTGGGCTTACACAACTTAAGAACTAGCAGGGCCAAAGGCGGCCTGGGGGCCCTGGATGACCACCTCCCAGTGTGGTGTAGCGGTTAAGAGCATGGGACTGGGACTCAGAGGATCTGGGTTCTAGTCCCCGCTCAGCCATGCAGCCAACTGGGTGACTTTGGGCCAGTCACAGACTCTCAGCCCAACCTACCTCACAGGGTTGTTGTTGTGGGGATGAGATGGAGGAGGAGAGATGATGTAAGCTGCCTTGAGCCCTTTGTAGGAAAAAGGCAGGATATAAAATCACAATATATAAATAAACAAAATGACTAGCTCTTTACCTGGAAGTGCAGAAACAGAGGATTTTCCTGCACACTTCTAAGGTGGGAGAAACCAGAGAGGGTGTCTGACAACAACTTTAATATCAGGCAGGTTTATCTGGGAATAGGCAGTCCCAAAAGTATCCAGGTCCCAACCCATTTACAACTCTACAGGCAAAAAATCTAGCATTCTGAAATGCCTTCAGAAACAGACCAGAAGTCAGTTGTTTTAAGCCTGTTGAGATGTGTTCCATTAGGAAGGTCCTAGTCAGTAATCATTCTACTGTATTATTCATCAACTGAAGTTTCTTCAAAAGACAATCTACAGCCCATTACATTGATCGAAATGTTTCCCAGAATATGGATATTCCTGATCAAGCTGTCTCTGCCTAGGAGAGGCTCAGACTGGTTATGGTCTACAGACATTTATAAAGGATTTGGGTTCTAAAGCATAGAATAGCCTGCAACCTGAGATTTTAAAGCATGTATGGTATCAACTCGAAGAGTTTTTGCCTAGAGTTTTTGCCATTTCTCAAGAAGAAATGGCCTAAGTTAAGTCAACCTTCCTACCACAGTTTTGCTGTAATGTTAAAAGAGAGAGTTCACACTATCTTTGAAGTTAGCATCATAGTCATCTACAAATGGTATCACCTAGACCTTAAGGTGGGAGGGGACTTTGCTTAGAGTAGAGGTAGCCAGCCTAATTTCCCAGCAGTGACCAATATACCATAGACTGACTGGAAATCTTGCATCTATTCCCTGCACTGGAAAGACCTAATAGAAGACCTAAATGGCACATGGAAGGTGCCTCTTGAATAGCAGGGCTGTCCCAAATCTTCACTTAAACCAAGCTGCCTTAATTTGCTTACCCTAATTCTCCTCTTAGTATTAATGTAGGAAATGGTGGTAGCATCCCTCTAAATGCATGTATGCAGGCAAAACAAAATTTAAAAAATTCCTTCTCCCTTTTTATTTTTTAATATACTGCAAATATCAAAGGAATGTATGCAAAGGATTCTCTTTCTATTTATCAATGAAATAGCCAAGGCTGATGCTACATTTTAATACAACTTGGAAATCACTTAAGTAGAAGTACATGGTCTCCAGCTGACTGATCCCCCATGGACTTCAGTGATCACAAGGCAATGTCAAATATAAGAACTTCAGCTTAAATGAATTTTCAGCTGCAACTGCTATTTTTGCCAAGGAATGAAGAAGCTCCTCCAAGCTGAGTTGCCCAGGCTCTCCAAGTCTGAAACATACAGACTAAGTTTGGCTAATACCTGACTACAATATCTGCATGGAGAGGAGACATCTGCTCAATGGTTAGCTTAGGAATCTAGGAAGCAGCCTCCTACCGAGTCAGGCCCTCCAGCCGAGGACTGTCAACAATGACATGCAGTGAGGGAGGAAATCTGCAGGCAGATTTTCCAGCTCTACCTGGAGATGCCAGGGATTGAACCTGGAACCATCTGTATACAAAGCAGATGCTCTACCAGTGAGCTATGGCCCTTGCCAAATTGCCACTGCCAGAATGAATGGAAGGTAACCTCAACTGCCCTCAGAGAGATTTACTTTGTGAAACTTCTGAAATAATATTTAATCTTTAATATACTAAGAGGTATGCAGAGTTCTCCAGACTAGGGGATTCATTTAAATCCAAGCTGACGAAGACAAGCTATTCTCATCATGTGGGCTGTTTCCACAGAAGACTCGTACAGCATATTTAATTAACCATATCAGGTTGCATTCAAAGGCTCCCTTCATCTAACAGGAGGCATTTTCTCCAGAGGAAGAATCTTCTGGAGAAATGGAAAAGTGGATGCAGCACGAAGAATCAAACTTTAGCATTTCCACAGTTTTAAGATGAGTTCACCCGATCATCAAACTGGCAATCTTCTACATCCGGGATGCATGTCCTTCTGAGTCCCAAGGGCCGCACATGATGGTGGCTCAGAGACTACATGCATGCTTGCACACACACGGGGAGGAGACAGCCACCTGCATCAGGATTAATGTGGACAGAGCTAGCAAGTACTGGTGGCAGACATAGTGGTGGCCACTGCAAATACAATGGGATTATCAATGGGAAATACTAGGGAGAATTTAGGGCGACCTAAGGAGCCACAGTTAAGGCATAGGGCCCCACGTGTGTACCCCAAGGTGTGGGTTGTGCACCTCTGCTCTGCATAATATGAAACAGATAGTTATCATGCATACAATCGTCTGGTCATCCACTGCGGTGTATGACTTTGGGTATCCACAGATGCTGTTACTGAAATGTAACCATTAGTCATATAAGGCATTATACATATGATGGCAAGCAGGTAGTCTGATGGTGCTTATGTATTACCACCTAAGTCAGGGGTCCTCAAACGTTTTCAACAGGGGGCCAAGTTCACTGTCCCTCAGACTGTTGGGGGGCCGGACTATAGTTTGAAAAAAAAAATGAACGAATTCCTATGCACACTGCACATTAAAAAATTAATTAAAATAAAATAAATTTAAAAATTAATTAACATTTAAAAAATAATTAAAAATGTTTGCGAGGCGACCGTGGCTTACTCAGAGAAGGCCCACAGGCTGGGGATGTGGTTCACATAATTAAAAAATAGATTTAAAAAGTTATATTTTACTTACTTTCAATCCTTTTTTAGTTTCTTCGTCTTCGCCTTTGCCGTCTTCGCCTTTGCCATCTTCACCTTCACCTCTCTTTCTCTTCCGCTTGCCTCTCTTCTGTTTCCTGCTCCATATTCCCGCTCTGTAGATGTGTGCAATGGGGGTGCAGGGGGGAGAGCCAGCGCACACGCAGTTGAGCTGTTGCAATTTGGGCATGTGCTGGCTCTCTCTCTGCTCAAAGAACGCCTGTGCTGGCTCAGAGCTTTTGGACTTGCTCAGAGATCGTTTTCTCCGAGCAAGTCCAAAACCTCTGAGGTGGGCCAATCCAGCCCACGGCCTGCAGTTTGAGGACCCATGACCTAAGAAATGAATGTAAACCAGGCCTTGGACATACCATAGGGAAGATTCTATCTCAAAAAGAAAAGTCAAGCACTGTTTCTTTCTTTATAGGAAGGATGTCATGAATGAAGTGATGAATGTACTTATTTAGGTTCCACTCTGGAATGTTTTAAGTAAAGAACCATTCTGGTTGGTGCAATCTATTCCAGAATTCGGCACATTAGCCTGGGTAACTACAAAGGCGTTCCATAACTAGGTTAAAATAGGGTATTCTGGATATTACCATCAGTATATATAATATATACAAATATACACACCTGTCATTCTTGGTACTTGCTGAAAATGTTCTTCATTCCTTGTTCCCTTAGGACCCCGAACATTGACACCTGTGAAATACTCATTCTCTACATGCTTATATTCTTCAGGCTCTTGGTTTGCTTCCATAATTCCTCCTTGCCTGCTTTTTCTGGGTAAATCTGATAGCTGAAAAGTATCATGGTTATCCAATTCAGGGAAAGGAATCCTATAAAAAGAGATGATGCATAGATAAAAGATACATCAAAGTTTATGTCCCAGAACTTATTGACCCACAGTTTTGCCCAGCTTAGGTATTTGGCATATGACAAAAGCAAAGTAAATTTTCTGTTTTATTCCCATGGGAGAGGAACAGAAGTTTTTTACCATTCATTTCTTCCGATGAGCTGATAATAATTGTCTCCTCGATCCAGCCCTTCACATTCTTCCTGCAGGCCTTGAGGTGGGTAAGGATTTATTTCCCCTGTGGGAAAAGAATGAGGAAAGGAAAGCAGAATGAAAAATAATTTTTATATGCTGAAGTTAAGATCAGAAAAGAATGCTTATGCATGAAAGGAGAAGAACGAGCTGCATTCAGGCAATCATCCCAGTGTTCATAAATTATGATTTACAAAGCCACTGGCAGGAGTCATTGGCTGGCACTCTGCACTCCCCAGTTGCACTGCCGCTTTATCACAAAGATCCTGGCTTGTTCATCAATAGTAAGCCATGGTTTCCTGGTTGGATCACAATGAGGCACTCTGACTTAATGCAGGCCCAGGAACTTTGCACCAAAACTAGTGCGTGATCAGCAAAGGGTGAGGGGAAAGTGCATGGTTAAAGTGCTCATCTGCACCTTCAAAAGTCATGGTGTAGGCAGCATGGGTCATGAAGCCTTGGCTGATTGATTCAGCATGATCACCATTCTTTGAAAAGTAATAGCAAGAGTTCTCCAGATACATATGTCGAACATTAAAAAAATGGATATCCACAAAATACAGCATTTGGAATCCTTAAATTAATTGCCTTTGGACAAACAGACCCATTCATAAACATGTTCAGAACCTTGCCTGATTGGATCATAACTGATTTGCTGTTCCAAAGCAACAGGAATAAAGTTTAGCAATAGTAGAAACAGATGGAGGTTTCTTAGCACTACAAAACAAGTGTGGGGGGTTGCAGCTGTCCTTTCTTTCCTCCTTAAAGGTGTTTTGTTTTTGTTTTTTTATCTTTTGCCTGTTAAGCAAAAAGATGGAAGAAACAGTGAGGTAAAACAGAATTTTATTAATGCAATATGGCACCCTTATAAAATTCTGTGAATGAACCAGGGTGGAGGTACAATAATAATTAAAAAAAACTTATTTGGAAGCAGGCCAAAATTTGTGCATATGTCTGTTTAATATATTACAGTTTCTGAAAATGTTATCCTGGTAGTGTTTCACTTGATTTTTTTTTTAAAATAGGGACATCCTGAATATTTGGATGCAACCCTGGTGGAGGTTAGTTTCATACATCAAATCTCATGCTCTCTCCACACATGCATGCAGAGAGAGGGTGTGGGGGAGAGAGAGAATGCAGTTACAAACTTTCTTACGTGGAAGTAAGTTCCATTAAAATCACCAGGAGTGATTAAGATCTGTTGAAAGCAGTGGAAAAGATAGTGGAGGAGGGGGCACTTTATTTTTAGGGTCTCTTCCTTTAAGATTCTTAGAACAGTTAGAACAGTTCTGCTTCACCATTTCACTGTGAATGAACCATAGAATTACACTGCCTGAGACTGGGGCATCCATCCCGGTCTCTGCACCTCTCCTCTCCCCAGCCCCTTTTGAATCTAGGAAGGGGCCAGCTGCTTAGTTCACAGGTGCATCTCTGCATACATGTCGAACATGTCACATTTCAAATGTCAGAACCCTGTCTTACTATTGGATAAGAACTAGAAGGCCTCCCCAGCCTTTATACTGTCTTCCTCCCCTTTATACCAAATCCTCCAGCATCCTCTGGCCCTGATCCACAGAATAACAGTGGGCTATTGAAAATTGCAAGTGTGCTCCTTGTGGCCCACCAATAAGCAAAATATTCCTAGGTGATACTTTCTAGAGAGTAAATTGTTTAGAAAATAAATTGCTTAGAGAGTAAATTGCTAATTCATTTCAGGATACCCATCTTTACTCCTTCCCTTATATAAAGTGAAGGAGCTACTTCCATTCAAGGGACAAATTTGATTTCAGAGAAGCTCTTGGGGGCTGCATTTATGTGGGGGGGGGGGGGTGAAGACAAAAGGGGGCTGAGAAAGAGGGTGCGTCCCCAGAATTCCAGTATATTTTAGCTTAAAATTCGTACTGGCAGTAAGAAGCATTTCAATCTTTTAAAATGGAGAGGGGGACTTCACCAAAATGGGGACACCACCAAATGATCACTGCTTTGGCCCCCCGCCCCCCTGCCCCGGCAGCCCTGCCTTATATCTGTTTCCTAATGTTAAAGAAGCTTTCTTGAATTTGCAATTACTTAGGTTGGCTAGGTAATCTTGGCAGACTAAAGCACATCTCTCTCATAAGCCAAACCGTCAGTTTATGCTATAGGCTTTGACATGGAAACGGCAGGGCTGGATAACCTTGATCTTGACTTGCTATGATGAGAGAGGACCAGCTGACTGCCATTTCTGCTGAGGCCTAAAATCAAATTGAACCCATTGGAGTGCCGCCTGCTTAGGAGTCGGAGAAGAAAGGTGATAGATCACAAAGCTGGAAGAGTCACACATTGACTATAGTATGACAACACTTGTGCATCTCAATACCTACTACTTAGAAATTGGTTAGGATTGGAGGTTCATGTTACCTATTCCAGACTAAACAGGGACTCCATTAGAATGTTTTTACAATATGTGGATTAACTTGCATTGTTCAACATAAGAGCAAGCCAGTGGGCTGACCTGAGAACTTCACAGAAATGCACAAGGCTTATGTGGGAGTAATTCTCACCTCATGAAAATGTACAAGGACGTTGGAAATTAGATATAACAAAACTCTCTAATGTGCTGATTCAGGAACATCTTGAGACATTTGAAAAGCACCTAATCCAACTGGGATTCCATCTCCTGCTTTGGCCAGGGGCTCAGAAGAAGACATACAACATGGGACAAGCAACTGGATCATGCCTGAGATCTTAGTCAATTTCAGGACCAGGGACAGCATTCCAGGAAATAGAATACTGACAAAATACCCAGCATTGACCAGAAGCAACTGGCAAGGATCACAACAAATTGAGTCCTTCTGGAATCTCCACCCTCTCAGATGATTTATCTGGTTGTTAAAGGGCCAGCTTTTTCCTTTAGGCATTATTCCTCCTGAGGAGTAAAGTTCAGTGAGAGGAAGAGTAAATTGGAGACTGCTCATCAGGATATCCTTCTTCACTGGAGAAGTCCAAAGTCCACTCCACACAAATGGGGGGAGCAGTTGGTGCCTACTGGGATTATGTGAATAGGATATGAGAACTGAGACAATGGATTTTGGTTTAGAAGGACCAGAAACTAGTTGCTGGAGCCACTGTTGCTGGATTCTCCAAAGGCTCCTGGTCCTAGGCCATGGCACCTAAAGCTAGAATTATCTCCTATTCTAAAAGAACATAAAACCTACATCAAGGAAAGCTAAATGCTGTGATGAGGTTAAAGTGCATGCAACCAAAATTCAGTCCCATTATGCCCTGTGGAGCTTACACAAAGGAACTGGGTACAGAACTAGTTAACACTTATGTGGGAGTAATTTTCACCTACATGGGAGTAAGCCCTATTTACCTCTGAGTAAATTTGTACAGAATTGTGCTCAAAGCATTATTTCCCATTATATACATTAGTTCAGTGGGTACATATCAGATGCAGGGAGCAGCATGAAATGGGATACAATCAACTCAGTAGTCCTACAAAAGGAAGTAAACCAAATTGCATGTTACTTACATTTCAAAAGATTTAAGAAGGCTCGGCTAAATTTCAGAGCATAAGGCAATCCAGGCTTATCCACTCTACCCAGCTGCAGTAGATGCTGCTCCACAGGGACACTGGAGAGTTCTCTTATTTCTGCATCATCCACTCCTCTGCCCAGAGCTAAGGTGAACAGGGTAAATCCTTGGCATTTGGCTTCTAGTGTCATTTTTCTAAGTTTTTCCCGGTCCCAGGAACTCGTCTGGCTCCCAAGTAGAGTAAATATGACCCTGTGTTTTCTTGGACTGGGGGCGTCCAAAAATATATTTTTAATTGTCCACTCAAGGGCATGCCCTATGGCTGATGGACCCTCCAGCTGATCAACTTTTTCATGGATGTGCATTTTCATCTGTTCTTTACTGGTGTAGGTAACCAATTCAAACTCTTCATTTACTGGGCTTGAGTTCCTGTCGACTGTGAAATGTTGGGGGGCCTGTTGCACCAATGCCACTCGTGCCCGTATACCTGGCTCCAGAGGCATAGAATCGATGACAAAATAATCCAACATGTTGCTTACAAATTCCTTCATCGTTTCAAACTCCTCACTTCCAACATTCCGCGAGCTGTCAATGATGTAAGTTATGTCCATGCTTATTGGAATGGGAAAGGGAACAATCATCTCACATTCTGGAGCTGGGTTACACTTATCTGGGGAAGAAACAATAAGGAGTGATTAACTCCATCAGATGACGAAAGAGATGAAGTTGCACATTATTTTTGTTTTGCTTTGCTTCTCTTTTACAAATATTTCTAACGATTGATTTTAGAATACTGAATATTTACAGAGGGTTATGGAATAGTAGAAGAGTTGGAAGGGGCCTAGAACACCATTATGTCCAATCCCCTGCTCCCCTTCACATATCGTCACCATCCAGGCTCAGGTCCTTGCCTTTCTGGCTTAGCAAAGGTGACTTGTCATGTTAGCTCAATTACAGATTGCAGCCTAAACATACTTCCCATGAAGTACCTCCTATGCCTCGTTTTTGTTTTTTAGATTACATGGACCTCCGAGATAAAGCAAATCACTCATACACCAGAAGACTGAGCTAGAATTTGTGCATATGGTGAGTCCTCAAAAGAGAAGCTGTCACAGTGCTCTTTTTTGGGGGATGGGGAGAGGAAAATCACCTTTGGGATTTCCTCTCCTGATACCATACTTGTGTCCATGGCCTCAGGGATAGAAATCTATGATATCCTATGGTCTCTGGGGCTTTGCCTCAGGAACCTTGGGGTGGCTCTTTAAGGGCTCAGCCCTATGTGGCCCTTTATAGGTCTCCAAACTCAGAAGGTTATGGGCATCCAATGGAAGTTAGGAGAGAACAGAAGCAAATACTGTCTCTAAGCTCCCCTTCCCTTCCAAAACATTTAAAGTATCCAATTTCAGTTCTCCTTGTGAGGAGAAGAAGCTGAGGCAATGCCTGGAATTGGTGGATGACAGGCAGCACATAACCCCTCCCCACTCTGCATACCTCCCCACATCTCCAGCACAGAAGACAGTCTTCTGATGCCAACTCTGAGGAGAGTGGGGACCTTCCATAGGCAGTGCAACCTACAAAAGCTTTTCCATGGTCTCAGTGGAACTCTTCCTTTTCTAATGGCCCACCAGACAACATCCACCAAGCACAGGATTGTGCCATCAGTAGCTCATTAAAATAATTAATGAGGCTAATTAAACTAGAGCTATTTTATGCATTGCTATTCAGATGTAAGTCCACTGACTCCAATGGGATTTACTTCCAGGTATATGGATATAGGCCTGCAGGCTAAGATATAAGTTTGTTACTTGATAGATATATATAGATATATAGATATAGATAGATATAAAATTTTATTGCTTGGTAGATTTTTAAAATTTAAAATAAAAATTATTATTAATGGTTATTATAGTATAGTGTAATATTGTTGTTGTGATCTCTTTTTCTGCAAGGAACCCAAGGTGGCTTACAAGGATCACCTCCTCTCTTCTGCTTTGTCCTTACAACACCCTATGAGGTAGGTTAGGTTGGAAGTCAGTGACTAGCCCAAAATCACCTGGTGAGCTTCAGAGCAAAGTGGGGACTGAAACCTGAATCTTCAGAGTACCAGTCCAGCACTCTAACAGCTGTACCATACAGGGTGCACTCAAAGAGAGGGATTCTACTTATATTAACAGCTTCAGGGTGTGTGTATACCTATGTCTCATTCTGAGTCAGCACTCCCATTCCCAACATAGTTCACAAGGTAAAAATATAAATACAGATCACAAGGATTGAAAACAGTCTTGAAAACACACAAAAATAGAAAAAAAGTTAGTGGGATAACAACATAATTGAAAAGCAGCCAAAGGGCTTATAACAAACAGATGTATTTTCACTGGATAACTAAAAACAAAGGCTGCAATATTTAATCAATTTCAGAGTGGTACCTATGATTCATTTCTGGGTAGAAAAAATATGTCAGTGAGTGAAAACTGTCATATGTGACAGACAGAGATAGATGCTACATAAAAATAATCCTACATATACTTTATTTAGGATTAATGGGTGGGCTTACCAAAACAGAGTGCACAGTGTGAGATGCTATCCAAGTTTTCATCATCATTAGATTCCCAAACAAATAACTGAGCAGTATCATCTGTCTAAGTAAACAAAAGGTAAATTTAGGTTAAGCAGGAGAAAAAGTTTTAAAATTGTATTGATTAATTTATATTATTTATACACATTTTTATATACTATTTTTTCAGCCCTGCAACTAAATAACCTTAAAAAATAAAACTGGAGAACGTTAGAAAGCCAGAATGAAAACAAAAGCTCAAACTGGCATGATTTTTTACTACCAAGTGAGAAATCAAGTCACTGAGTCTTTGTGCTTTTGTTTATGCCATATTTCACAAACAAAAAATTATAATATTTTGCCATCTTCACTACCCTTCCTTCTCATCTTGCAAATCTGTGAATGGATGCTTCCAACTGATGTTTTTCAAGTGCAATTACCCTGCCTTATTTGTGGAATTTTGCAAGGGATCTAGACATCATTATTGTCTACTTGCAACTACTTCTCATATAGTCCTTTTCTCGTGGAAAAAATTTATTAAGACAAAAAGACAGAACAGCCTTATGTTGACTCCTAGATAGTGGTAGGAAGTTTCCATTTGTAAGCACCCAATATAAAGAAACAACTCAGCCTTAATAGGAGAGAAAAAGAACGCATAATGTTGGCTAGATCATATCCAGACAGATTGTTTTTAACATGCTTTTTGATCATGCAAAGTAGTCAGATCTTTTCATGCACCTCCATGGCATTTGATAGCTCATGGCTATCCCAAGCCACCAGAATGTGTCTTATAGCCAATCTGCCTGTGAGTGGAGAGGAGAGGGTAAAAAAACTATTTTTGCAGTTTAGAGTATGGAAAGACAGAAAGCTTTGTTAGGTTCTAGAGCTTGTTTGGAACAGCTCCAAAGGGATTTCTAATGCTCAGAAACAGATGTTAGGGTATCAGGAAGCTGGATAGATTTTCCCTGGGGTTAAAAGCATCTGTGAACAAGCTTTCTAGTTTCCATCTGCTTACCCTGTATGCTTGTAAAGAAGCAACTTACTGTAAAGAAACACCCTGAAACTCCCTTGTCACAGAATAAGGGTGCAATTAAAGCAATTTGTCACATAACTTCCTATCATTTCCATCAAGTAAGTATGCAAAACAATGGGATGGAACCAGACTAAGGTAGGTCTGAACTTACATATAGGCAAAATCCCAAGTTAGTCATGACTAGGGATCTGTAAGGAATCTATTTAGGGGTGGGGATACATTGGATTCCCTGGGCTTGGCTCCCCAGGCTCCAGTCTGCTTTGCAGTTGTCCAAAATCTGAGTTACTGGTGAGTGAGCCCCGTGTACTCACCAGGAATTGAGTGTGCTGCACTCCCCATGTGCTGCACAAGCAAGCATTCCTTGAGTACCAAGTTCAACTGCAGTTTGAGTGGCCACAACTGAAAGTGAACAAGGTTGCTGGTTGCAGGGGCCAGGGGTCCTCAAGCATTTGTGAACTTCTTCGCAGCTTGGCTCACTTTGGAATACTGGGCCAAGCACAAGAGAAAGCTTGTGAATGCTTTGAGGGTCAGATTCCAGTAGGGTTCATCCCAACCCTGTTCATAGCTAACCTACATTCCATTGGTTTCAATGAATCCTAAGTGGGAGAAGCAGAGCTTTTCTATATGAAGCTGTTAATTAGCTGTTAGTCCACTGTAAGTACTTTCAACTCCATTACACAACATAGATCCAAATGCTACACCTTTCCTTTTCTGTTTATCCACTACATAACCTCTAGGTAGCAGTGTGGTATAGCAAAACAAAACAAAACAAAACAAAACAAAATCTCACTGCTTAGATGCAGAAGTGACACTGGAAGATCACATTGTTATCTAAAGAACTGCAAATAACCATGAGTAGGGAAACAAGTGCACAATAAATGCCAAGTGTGGGAAAGCTCATAAGAAGATCTTCCACTGCACCCCAAACCCAGCATCCTTGGACTAGCTAAGGTGAAAGCTGGGGGCAGTTTCATTGGGCTTTTCAGTCCCTTATATCACTGAATTTTAAATACCCCCTTCACTGGAACTGCCACAGTTCCAGTGAATCCAAAATTGGCTCAGCCTTGCCCAACAGAACGCACTATTTCAGAGTCATGTGTCAGCTACCACTGAAGGAACACTGCCAATGGTAGGTTTCTGTCGATCAAGCTTCCAATGCGTTGTATGAAAGTCTCCATGTTGGCAAAGATGCAGAACTCATCTTCACTGGTGGAGGGTCAGCCCTGCCCTGTCCTGAGCCAGTCTCTGACCTGGTGCCATGTAGATATGCCAGACTACAATTCCCAGCATGCCTCAGCCATCAGGAGGTCGGGATCACACTGAAAAACCTGAATCCAAACCATATTTTCAGCATGATGCTTTTTGGTTTGCATATTTTTTCAAAGTAGGGGGCAGGTCTGCCTACCACTGTAGGGGAATACGAGAAACCTTATTTATAGGGAACATGATTGAAAGGTGAAATGAGGACACACTGTATATTGTTTAGACTGAATATTCTAAGAAAAAGATCTAAAAGCAAATAATCTATCCTTCAGTTAGGTCCAACAATTGTTCTCTGTTTAGAGTTGGCTGGACAATTTTTAATAGGTTTTGCTATTCAAAGAAAGTTCACATGGATTTGAATTATTATTTCCTTTACTGCTCCTTCTCAAAATTTACCACTTGTGAAAATTGAGATGAGGATTAAAAAGTTGGCAATATGCAAGAGTAAAATTGGAGACTGTAAAAGCCATTATTCTGCTGGACTTGAAGTCTAGCATGTGCTTTCTCTCTCAGGAATGCACGATACGGCAATTAAAAGAGATAGATGATCCTGGTATAAAGATTGTTATATTCCTCCAGCTTACTTCCACAGGGATATCCCCTTCCTTCATTTTGGTGCATTTCTGGAGACCAAGCAAACAGTGAGGTGTAGTTAGAGATAAAAGAAAGTCAGATCAAATAGTTTGCAGCACAACTCATTTCAAAGACATAAATGAGTTAGAGTGAGCATATTTTGCGCAATGTTTCCAGAGAGATTGTCTATGCTGGATGGCATACTACACACAGATGAAAGATTGTGCTTCAATTGTTTCTTGCAAAAGCAAACTAGACCAATTGTTTCTTGCAAAAGCAAACTAGACCAGACAAAAATGGCCAGCTGGCAGTGAATTAAGATCTGCAATGACCATTCATGCCAACAGCTATTTGAAATCAACACATGAACTTCTGCACACCCTAAATCAAGGTTAACAAACTTTTGTCCAAACATATTGCTGCTAGTTAGCTAATGTTGTGATGACTGAGTGAATGTTTTCTTTATGGAACACAAAACAGCTGTGTGACCTATTCAAGGGATTTGGTCTATTTTAGGGATGAGAACCTATGTTACTGGGCTCTAACTGCAATCTGCCACTGTCAGCATGCCCAGCAATAAAGGGAATGGTAGTCCTACATCATGAGTGGCTCTGATTCCCCATCCCTGCTCTACATTTTTCCAGAACTCTGTAAGATGTACATTTTTGCTATGTGTTTCTTCAGGAGCAGGTAGCATAGATGTTGATACTGATACCACGTCCCCCGCATATATTTGACATTTCAGATTTCAAAATGTGGATTTCTTCCTTGAAATCTGATCTCAAAATGTAATATTCTTATTCTGAATTAAAATTCAATCTTGATTCAATGAATTCATGCTGTAATGGCAACATATCCTATCAAACGACAAGGGAGTATCTGTTGATAGAAATTCCGTGGCGGTCTACTGGAGATTGTGGAAAAACTGTCATTTTCAGTTGCATAACTTTGTGATATAACATTTGATGCTCCCAGTGGGAAGCACGAAATTTAAACTGTCCCATATTTTTAGTTAAATAGTTCAGTTATGAACATCTGAGCTGAAATGTTTACATATTGCTTCATATTCTTATAAAAGCAAGTATTTTCATACCTGGACAGATTCCCTTGCTCTTAATGTGACTAAAGCAAAGATGACTAAATGCTGATTTATTAAAAAGGAGAAGGGGTGTGGAGAGAGAGAGAGAGATCCCTAAACATAGAAAACTAGGTATCAAGGGAACAAGTACCAATATAACCACGTTGGCATCAGACCTTAGTGGATCCCTGGTCTGACAATGCTGTCACCCTCGCCATCTCCATCAGAGCCCCCAGCTGGCCCTGTCACTACTTCCTGTTGCCAGTCACTCACCTCCAATTTTCCCCTGAACATGTTTATTTAGCATGTAGTAAGTAAGCTTCCTTCTAATGATGTCCTGCTTACCAAAAAGGCCTGCCTTACATTAGGCACTTCTCTCAAAGCAATGACCACAGGTGTGATGTCCAGCGCGTTGAATTCCAACACAGCTGTATTGATGGAAGTTGCATCCTCTGATGGGCCAGCCGTGAGAAATATTGCAACTTTCCTCATGAGAGCACCATGACGATAGTGCTTAAAGACATTCCTGGCAACGAACCTCATGACCTCTCCAATATTCCGTCTTCCCAAAGATTTCTCCAGTGGAATTCTCTGGATTGCCTCCATAAGGAGGTTTTCCTTCTTGAAGTCAGAGAACCGGATAAGGTACTTTGTGTTAGTGTTGTAGGAAAGAACTGACACCCGAGCACCAGTTGGACAGTTGCTTTTGCTAATCTGTATACCCCTCAACAAAGACATCATAATCCTTTTCATCCGTTGAAATGAAACTTGGGTTACATCTGCAGACATATCAAGGGCGAACACCACTTCTGTTGGATATACTGGACATTGGCTTACACCTTGCAAAAAAGACAAAAAAAATTGTCAAAGGATTTCCAGAATAATTATACACTTTTTCTATCTTCTCAAATCTGTTAAAAAGTACTTACCTATACAGCAAGCTAGAAGGGACGAAAGATAATGATTTTAATTTATAATCTCAGGTTTTCTTATTTATATAATATTTCAACACAAAAAACAGCCACTCAGACAGAATTTAGACACAGCATATTGTTTATTTCAGCATCCAAGGACAAGCTCATTTTTTTACTTCTGATACTATGCTTTATCCAAAATCTATAGGGAAACCATATGGGTAGCATATCTTATTTAGACCAAGGAGCTTTGGGTTCAAATTTTAACTCAGCCAAGAAATCACAGAATAGTTTCCTGAAATTTGCTACTGTTTAGATCAGGGGCAGGCAACTGCTGACCCACCGCTTGTTTTGGCATATAGCTCACATGATTCTCAGTATCTGGTAACCTGGCTAGTGCTGATGAAAATGATAGCCAAAACATCTGGAGAGCATCACACTGTCCACCTCTGCTGTAGACTCATTTATAAAATAAACTTGTCTATCTCAAGGGGTCATTGTGCAGAGTTAAAAATGAAACAAAGAAAACATTTGCATATTGGAGATTTCAGAAGAACAGGACTAATTTGGAATTGGTCAGCACATGTACAATGAGAATAATGCAATTCAAGAAGCCAATTTAAATCCTAAAAAATGTGATACATGTATATTTGCAAAGGTTTATCCTTGGGGAAGTATCTTTTTGGAAGCAACAGATACACACACAGACCAAATACAAGAACATAAGTGAAATTTCATATGATAACATCTAAACATTTTGGTGAGATCTTCAAAATCAGATCAATACTCATTCCATTGCTGTTTTCCTCCCTTTAAACCTCTAAGCACATCCTGCATAAGTAAGCCTTTTTGAAAGTTAAGGAACTTAATTCCTTAAAACATAAGGATTGGGAATTAAATAAGTTTAGGGTACAATCCAGCGCTTGCCCTCAGTGCAAATAAATTGCCAGACACAGAGGCTTACATGCATCCAACACATGGGGTGAGGAACAGCAGGGTAATCTCCACCATGCTTTGCACCATGTTTTTAATCCAGACAGCTATTTTTGTCCTGGGGCACTGAAGAAATCAGCCTAAGCTGTCAGCCCCAGCCTCCTCCCCTCCCCAGGACCAGCCACAACTTCTGGAGACAGCTGTTGCGGTTCTTTCCATGCTGGCTGTGAGTGGGCAGTACAAAGCAGGAGCTCAGCTTCTGGTGTCCCAGCTCCAAGGTTGCATGTTCTTGTTGCTGGAACTCACCCAACCCTCAAACAGCATCAGATTGTGTCCAATTGCACCCTTACTGCAATCAAGCTATGTCAAATTAAAACTACTAGCTTTTCAAGGCCATCTGCTAGTCCCTCCAACCTGCCTGTAGTACAAGAGAAGCATCATTACTTACGGCAGTTTCCTCTTGTAAGATTAACTAGTTCACAAGGCTGTGGGTGAGAAGAAGGTTGACATGATTAAGAGCACAATATGATTCAGCTGAATGGGCTTTATTGTTGGGTAAATATGAACAGGATTGCAATCTGGGAACCTGGATATTTTATACAGCTCCCATTATAACAGCAATAGCTATTTTCTTACTGTTGTTGACATCAGCTAGAGCAATGCAACATCTCCAATGTCTGAAATGTGTATTTCCTCCCATCTTATGTCTACATTATTGATTATTTGTTGCTCTTTGCCTTAGCGAGGAGAGATTTTGAAAAGAAGTGGGTGAAAACTTTACTCCATTAATAATTTCCACTTATATTTACTAGTTAAGGCTTGCTCTCATGTACAGTTTCTACTCTATCAAATAGTGAGAAAACAGTTGAATACGTACAGTCATAGCTATTATGCTTTTTTCTCCCTTCTGACCCTGAAAAATATGAAGTGTAAATTTAGAAAATCAAATTATCATTTCAATTTTTACTGTATGTATAGGAGAAAAGTTGAAAGAAAGAAACCAAGTCCATGTGTGTGTGTGTGTGTGTGTGTGTGTGTGTGTGTGTAAATAAAATGATTACTTTCCTGGATGACCATTTGCAATGTTTCCTGCCTTCCTGGCACCATATTCTGTGATTTCACTCCTCAGAGGGACAATATAAGCAACCACTTTTCAAGATACTCTGCCAAACATCCATAATGACATGCAGCAAAATTTTCTTTGTCCCTGAGGTAGAATGATGCAGATGATAAGGCTACAGATTAGTCTAGTTACTCTGTAGTAATTTTGTTAATTCATTATTTACTTATTTAAAACTTTTATATGCTGTACCTTATGCATGGCATCTCAGGATGGCTTACAATCATTGTTCTGTGTGTAATCACAGTTTTGAACCACTATCAATTCTGTTCCATGTTATTCAAGGTTTTTCCTTAGCTCACAATGTCTTTTCAAATATATATATGGAATCAGATCACCATTTGAATTCAAAAGCATAGTTGCTTCCAGATTGTGCCCTTGATAAACCTGATTGGCTTGGCTTGGCTTGGCTTGGCCTTGCTTTTTGAAATGCCTGAACAGTCAAACTTAACCTGCCAATGTATTTTGAGCTATGGTCAGTCTCAAAGTCGAATGGGGGAAGCATGCATTTCTCATTAAATCATATTACCATTCTTCCAGGAGGTCCTCGGTCTCCTCGATCACCCATTGCCCCTGGCATTCCAGCGTTGGCCTTTGAAAAAATGCAAAGAAGCACATTAAAAATCAAAAGATTCAGTTGGCTCACATACCAGGTACATATTCTTCTCTCAACAATTATGGCTAATAGATTCTAGTTTAAGTTACTGAAATTTAACTGAAAATGATGGCGTATATATTCACTTGAAGTAGGAAACCCCTGGCACAAATCCCTCAGTTTCGGTTAGTTCCTGCATTCTGGTTACCTGCTCTGTGAAGGAGAGACAGGGCCATGAATAATCATGCAAAATCTAACCCTTCTGCCACAGGTGACCAGTGCCATCACCTCAGAGTCTCAGTTGGTTGTCATGTGTAGAGGAAAAAAATACTTCCTATATGTCACATAAGGCTACATGCAATCTAGTACACTGTTTGCATGAAATCAAAGAGTCATGAGTGAAAACCCACTTTCGTCCCAGGATTTGCATGACTAATTTATCCAAGTTGAAGATAATAGAATGTCCAAAACAATAAATGAATTCCATATGCTGATATCCTACCAGTTTTCTCTTAATTGTAAAACCTGCCAGCAATTCACACAAGCAAGGAAGCTATGTCAGCTTTATGAACCATAAGGATGGGTATTATTCATCTTTACAAATGAAAATCATCCATGAATGTTTAAAATCATCACCCTTTGCCCTCGACTTCCTTTGGCGCCTCTGTCTCCTGGAATGCCTTGGTCACCATCTTCTCCCTTCAAAGAAAACAGACACAGGGTTTTGCAAGCAAAACAAACATAATGTCTTTTTGGGGGGCTCTTATCTTTTTCCTTTCTGCAAAAGCATCTGTAGAGATACCTCCGATGCCTCAGAAGGAAGGGATAACTCCCCATGCTGCAGCCCCAATCCAGACTGTTTCCCCAAAATGTCTTGCTTACTTGAATCCCACCTTCAAAAGAAAAAATCAAACTTGGTGGCTTCTGAGACTTCTGTGCCCTGCCAGGCTGAAGCAAGCAGGGCTAGAGCAGCAGCAGAGCCAGGCTTCAGCACCTTGTGCTCGGATATCCAGTATTTTCAATCAACAGGATTTCCAGCCTGTTGAGCAAGGGAGCTTCAAAAAGTGAGGGATACTGAGCCCCACTGAATAAGCGTGTAAATTAATGAGACACCAGTCTCCTCTGGCATTGCTTTTCTAACCTCAAAGAAGGTGCTATTCTTTCATTGCCAGTAGCAAGGGTCTGAGATTAGATTTCCAACTCCCCTTTCCAACATCAGAGCACTGTCTCCAATCTTGGAGGGGTTGCCCAAGCCATCCTCTGGTCCCTAGGACCCTTACCAGAGAGGGATTGCTCTCTCTCAAAATAAATCATATACAACAAGCAACAACTACTGAAACAATGATAATATTGAACAGAGGGTTTGAGTTATATTCTGTGCTTAGAGTTACCCCATTAAATTGCAAGGATACTTTAGTTGGTCATAACTACCGTATTTTTTGCTCTATAAGACGCACTTTTTTCCCCCTCAAAAGTAAGGGGAAATGTCTGCGCGTCTTATAGAGCGAATGTGTGTGTGCCCAACGCCTGGAACACTGCTGGCCTGCCTGCACCATGTGGCACCACCTGGCCGGCAAGTGCTCGGCACGCACTGCTCCGCCCCCCCCCCCCGCTCCGGCGCAGGTGAGAGCTGTGCCGCTCAGGGGGAGCGGTGCGGAGGAGGAGCTGCGGGCTTTAACCCGCCGGCCACACGGAGAGACGGACTGCTCACCCCCACCGCCCGGGAAGACCTGCTGCTGCCACCGCCGCCCGGAAGACCACCGCCGGCATGCTGCTGGCGCGGCTGCACCACACCTGGCCGGCATGCACTCAGCGCGCTCTGCTCCGCCCCCTCCTCCGGCGCAGGTGAGAGCTGTGCCGCTCAGGGGGAGCGGTGCGGTAGAGGAGCAGCCGCGTGCTTTAACCCGTCGGCCGCACAGAGAGACGGACTGCTCACCCCCACCGCCCAGGAAGACCTGCCGCGGAGGAGGAGGAGCTGCGGGCTTTAACCCGCAGACCGCACGGAGAGACGGACTGCTCACCCCCACTGCCCGGGAAGACCTGCCGCAGAGGAGGAGGAGTCGTGGGCTTTAACCCGCCGGCTGCACGGAGAGACGGACCGCTCACCCCCACCGCCCGGGAAGACCTGCCGCCACCGCCAGCCAGAAGACCACTGCCGGCACGCTGCCAGCCCAGCTGCACCACACCTGGCCGGCATGCGCTCGGCACGCCCTGCTCCGCCCCCCTCCTCTGGTGCAGGAGAGAGCTGTTAATCACAGGTCGGTGTGTGTTTTCAAATGGCAACCCGTCTTTTAATGAAGCCCATGGGGAAGTGATGGGGAATGTGCCTGTGATTATCAGGAAGCTTTCCATGGATCCCTCCTCTAAAAACTAGGTGCGTCTTATGGTCAGGTGCATCTTATAGAGTGAAAAATACGGTAACTCAAGCCCTATTGATTCCAATGGATGTACATAAGTATGTCTAATTTCAGATTCAGCATATAATTAACATAACAATAAAGAGCAATACAAGAACAGATACTGGAAATCATTAAGCATAAAAGAAGAGGCTTAAGGTGCAATCCTATGCATGTTTAGACTGAAAAACATTCTATAGTTCTAGAATCCCACAGGCAGCACTGGGATTGAAGAATGGCTGAGAGTTGTAGGACGTTTATAGCAAGGTTGGCTGGGAACTGTTGGGAGTTGTGGGATTTTTTTCTTTCTGACTATGTATAGGATTTCATCTTTAAACACAGTAGGCCAGAAGGGCACTTTTAGAGAGCCACACTTTAACCGACTGCCTAAAAGGATAACACGTCACACAGTCTCTTGGCAGAGCAGTCCAAAAACACCATTAGATGCTAAGGTGAAAACATCATGGATTTAACCTTTTAATCCGTAACTGTAATTCTTTGCAGCTAACAGCTGCTTCAGAGCATTAATCTGTGTCAGGACTGCAGCACAGAATCAAAGGGTGCAATATCCTTCCCCTAGCTCATGGCCCCAGTTCACATGGCTAGGAACAATACAAGTAAAATTGACAGCAGAAGCCATGAATACAGAAAGCAATACATTAACAACCGCAAAACTAGCATTGGTATACCTGTGGTCCAGGGTTTCCAGGAAATCCATGCTGTCCCTGGTGTAAGAGAAACAGAACTTTGATCTCAAGGTGCTTTGATTATGCTTATTTCACAAGACAGTTTATAAGAAGATCAAAGAATACCAGTGATTTTTTTTACAGTTTAATTTGTGCTGTCAGTACTGCTTTATCCAAGAGTCCCAGTGCAAAGGTGAATATGTATTCCGAAGCATCAAGTCTTGGATTGCAACTGCAAATGTACCTAAAATGCTGCTCTTACACTTCTAAGGAAGGAACTATCCTACAAAGATAATGCATACAGCCAATCAGCTTTGGAAATTAGCTCTGCAAGCCTAAGCCCTTTTATCTGTGAGTCCCACAGACTTCTGTATGCATTACTTTTAAGCAGAAATACATAAGTTGTGCTGTGAATCAATTTAAAATATCTATTTTGTTCCCATTTTGTTGGAACTGGACATTGGCAGAAATCCAGATATGCTGCTAGCTTCTGCATCCCTACTCTAATATACACTCACTCAAGCTTTTATATTCGGCAGTTTGCAACCAGTGCATGTAATTTGCACTGGAGATGTATGCAATTATTGATGCAACTGTCAGAGTATTGAATGGACAGTGTCCAACAGTTTTTTCTATTTCCCACCACTCCAGGTTTTAAAAATACTGGTTACACACCACACCCAGCACTGGATCTAAAAAGAGATTTCATCAGCTTAAGAAAGCTTATTTACAGTTATACTTAACATCTATTCAGGCGTTATCCTCCATTCAATCACATGGGAAGACTGTTGGACTGGGCATGCTGACCTTGCTTCCATAATTGGATACCTTGCCCCAAATCAGAGGTCTGGAGATGAGAGCCTAGTCTAGGCTTTCCCTGTGAACCCTGCATGATCAGAGTACTACTATCATGAGAGTTGCTCTCACCTTTGAATCTGGCTTGCCTTTTCTGACCTTCCTCCATCATATAAGGACAGGGCCATCAAGGGACCCAGCAATGGGGTGGGGCCAGTGACCAAGGCCCTGTTCTCTTTTCCCATGTGATTAAAACTGCACAGAGAATAATGCCCAAATAGCTCTTCAGCTGTTAGTATGGAGACTAGAAACAGATAATACAAAAACTGGGCTCCAGTCTGTCAAAGCATCATTTCAAGTCTCTCCAGATGAACTAACCAGCACTGAAATGAATTCTTATTAATTTCCCTCCGAATTTTTCAGATGTTCATAAGACTGTACTTGATGCAGACAAAATTGTCTTGCTTCTCTTCCAATCACAGCTACTTAGAATACCCTGGGAATGCTGTAATATCCATAGTTTCCACAGAATGGTATGTTAAGGCTGTTTGTTTTGGGCACAGTAAAAGATGATGGGCAGAACTCCAAATCCCCAGGTAAAGCAACAGAGCAACTCTGTGAGTCCTCTGCCATTCACACCAGACAAGAGTTTTGCTTTTAATGTTAATTTTTTAAAAATAAAAATCACCTTTTGATGTTAATTTTACTATAACCAGCTTGAGCAGAATGCACCAGGAGCAGTAATAAAAGGAATTTGTCTGGATCATTACCTTTTATTTTTTTATTTTTGAGGCATCCACATGAAACATTCTCTACTGCAGGGATACAGAACTTCTTTCAGACTGAGAGCCAAATACCATTTAGAGAAACTCTTGGAGGGCAGGGGGACAGGCTAGTGAAGGCCAAGGTCAATGACAGAAGGAATGTGGCCAGAACCCCAAATTACTAGGAAGTTCACTTAAAGTTCTAATTGCTGGTAATTCAACCTTAGGAGAGGCTTTTCAGCCTATTTAAAATGAGGGAAATGCACAGACACCAAGATGCCACCAAACAACCAGTGGTTGGCTTTCTGTGGGCACCAAAGAATGGGACTTTGGGCCTGTGTTGCTGAACACCTGCTCTGCATAGTAAAGTGCATGTGGTTTGTAACAACCACTGTTGCTATGTTTATAATGTCACTGCATAAAGCGGACTGCAACCTGAGACCCAACAGCATAGCTCTCACCTTTGCACCTTTCCTTCCTGGTAGACCATAGCCATATTCACCATCAAAGCCCTGCAAGGAATGGGAACATAGAAAAACTTGTTAATTGTAAGCCTTACCATCAGGCAGGTCAAGGCATCCTCCATGGGCAGCCAATGTTGGATGTCATGATAGGTCAGTAAATTGCTTGCAATTTTATTTCTTGGGGGTTTTAATGGTCATGTTGGAAGAGAGATTCCAGAATTTTCTATATCATATGTCAGAAGAACATGACTAGCTTTTAAGTGGAATGTAACTGGATTTAGAGACAGGGATGGCATCTCCCACCTCACTTCCATCCCTCAACTGGGTTGATTATGGCATAAAGCCTTGTTGGTTGTAATAGCAAAAGAGATGAGAAGCACATGGGTGTATTTTAGAAGAAATGATAAAGACTCACGATGTCTAAAAACTCCATTCCTGAAGCACTTTGATTCACTCATGCCCATAGATATCTACAGAGCAACTTGTTTGCTCAAATTTCAGAGAGCTATTTTGAGTCTTCCTAGGTTCAAAGAACAGTGGCTGCAAATAACAATACATTGCTCATACTAGACCTAAAACCTGAAAGACTAATTTGCATCCTCCCTTGTGCTGATCTGAAGAGTTGTGATTTTCAATATTTAAATTGGAAATTTGAACTGCAGTGACTAAACTGAAGAAGTTCAACTCAAGGTGACATGTGGAAACCCATATTTTAGTATTGTGATTTGAGGTTTGCATCAACCTAAAAACTTTGAATGATTATTTTGAACTACATGTTCTACCCTCAGAAACCTGACTTCTGTCTGCCTTGAAATAAATGTGCCTGTATTTCTCAGGATGGCAAAATGATGATGATGTCATGAACCAGAAGTAACAAAGAACCAAGGAAAATTGAAAGATGCTAGAGTTCTTGAACTCTACTCAGAGTCTGAGGGCAGTATCTAATACAGTACCTACTCCTCCACTGAGTATGTTGCACCATCGGGACTTGCCACAAGCACAGCAGGGAGTTGGTTCTTCCTAGAGCAACAGGAGAACAAGCCAAGAAACTTGTTCCCAGAATGGGATAGGTCTGGAGATTTCACTTCTGCTAGCTCCACTCATATATTCTGCTCTGGAAGCTAGCATTTTGGATCATTTCCAGTTGTTTTCCTCTGCACTAGTGCTGAATCCCTGTGTTTATGTACAGGAAGCACTAGGTGCTGCCCTCAAAGAGAAATTCACTGACAACATTCAAATGATAAGACTCAGAATAGGCAAGGCTATACTCACCGGCAAGCCTCTCAGTCCAGGCAGGCCCTGTATGCCTTTTTCTCCAGGATCACCATGTTCACCCTTTCATGTTGTGTGTGTGTGTGTGTGTGTGCACGCGCACATGCATGTGTGTGCATGCGTGCATGTGAAAGAGAGGGGGAGAGGGGGAAGAAGGGGGAGAGAGAGAGAGAGAGAGAGATTAGCCATTGACCATCATAAGCGATTACCTACCAGACATACAGGTCTGTTTTCTATAGCTTTATTATCCTGATGGTGGGAGATGTGTCTGGATTTTACCACTTCAAACTACAGGTGGGGGTGTACTTGATGGAATGGTTCCCCCTTCAAGATAATGGTCTTGACACAGAAAACTAAATGTCGGGGAACAGAGTTTTAGACTAGCCTATTCCCTGACAGACCCACCTGTTTGCAATGGGTACCTTTTGCCCTGATGTAACTGGGCTAAAAATTCAGAGGTAAGGAAGAGCATGCTGGCTCCTCATCCTAGCAATAGCCCATGGAAGCCTGTGGGGGGGAACCATGAGGAAAACTAACCACGGAATTCTAAAGATGCTATTCAAATGGCAATTGATATAATAGATTATCAGTAAGCATTCCTTAACTTTTTGTTAAAAATAATAATTCCATAGAACCAGACATGAATGAATAGCAGGTGCTTCCAGGTGGAGGCATCCCAGTTAGGAATGTCAGAGAAATTCACAACAGATTCAAATGAGTTTGGATGCCAATTCTAACCTAGGAATCCACAGGAAATCAGTTTTTTTCCAAATCCCACAGATTCTATGGACTTGAATGCTGCTTCTGTACACTGTCAAGAGGCCATAGGATTGCACTGCCTGTATGTAGGTTTGAAGTAACAATACTATCCCCAAAATATTTTGTGGGGGCAAAACTAACCTTTTCTTCCTACACTTGCAAAACATGAGGAAAGATATCCCTCCTACATCCCCACCTTTAATTATTTAGTTTCTTCCTGGGCTTCTGCCTATCATAGAAGACAAACAACAAGGGGAGCAAAGCAGATCTTCTGGGACAAGGATTTCCACATACTGAGTGAGGCCCTTCAAGTGGGCCCTTGCTCACCCTCCTAGCAGGGTTGCTTCAGATGTTGACAACATGCACAAAGGGGCTTCTCCCACTGATTGCAATGGGCAGGCAGAAAAGATGGCGCTTTTAAGTATCCTGGTCCCAAATTGTTTAGGGTTGTAAAGATAATAACCAACACCTAGAAATGAATTGCACCTAGAAATGGAGCACCAATCAGCAGATTCAGTATAAAAATGAAGTAACGTGCTCCAAAGGACTGACTGCACCTACATTTTGCAACAACTGTTTACAGCTGAGTGAAGCTTTTTCAGCAGGAGGGCTGCATTGGTTCTGGGTAAGCCAATAGTGGAAATGCCAGTACTGGGTGGGATCATACCCAACAATGGGGTGCCCTGCACTGCTGGCATACAGCCTCAGTGTGATTGCTGAGACCTCATTCTCTCTCCCTCTCCCTCTCTCTCTCTCACACACACAAGCTCCACCTACTCAAATGTCACTCCTTCCCCCAGCCCACCAAGCACAATCAGTGGTGGCAATTAGGGCTTTTTAAAAGTTATGATGGCAGCTAGGTAAGGGCCATTTACCTTCAACAACCTCAAAATACAGGTGATACCACTCTAATGGCAGAAAGTGAAGAGGAACTAAAGAGCCTCTTGATGTGGGTGAAAGAGGAGAGTGCAAAAATTGGCTTGAAACTCAACATCAAGAAAACTAAAATCATGGCATCTGGTCCTATCACTTCCTGGCAAATAGATGGGGAAGAAATGGAGGTAGTGACAGATTTTATTTTCCTGGGCTCCAAGATCACCGCAGACAATGACTGTAGCCAAGAAATTAAAAGACGCTTGCTTCTGGGGAGCACAGCTATGACAAATCTAGACAGCATACTAAAAAGCAGAGATATCACCCTGTCGACAAAAGTGCGTATTGTCAAGGTTATGGTTTTCCCAGTTGCAATGTATGGCTGTGAAAGTTGGACCATAAGGAAGGCTGAACACTGAAGAATTGAGGTCCTTGAATTATGGTGCTGGAGAAGACTCCTGAGAGTCCCTTGGACTGCAAGGTGATCAAACCAGTCAGTCTTAGATGTGAACAAACCTGACTGCTCTTTAGAAGGCCAGATACTGAAGATGAAACTCAAAAACGTTGGCCACCTAATGAGAAGGAAGGACTCACTGGAGAAGGCCCTAATGCTGGGAACAATTGATGGCAAAAGAAGGAGGCGATGGCAAAGGATGAGGTGGCTAGATGGAGTCACTGAAGCACTTGGTGTGAGCTTAGGTAAACTCCAGGGTATGGTGGAGGACAGGAGAGCATGGAGGAAGATTGTCCATAGGGTAGCGATGGGTCAGATGTGACTTTGCTTAACAACAACACAAGGCCATTTGGGGACAAGGGTTACAGGGTTAGCCCTTCCCTCCTCAACAGTTGTCTTGCACTCAGAAAAGCAAAAGATGCTGAGCCTGTTGTTAGGCTTTGAAACACTGCCATAGTCACCAATGAAGACTTTTTAAAATCTTAACTTGCAGAATGGGAGGGAAGAGGAAAATCGCTTATCTCTGATTTGTAACTGGAGGTAAGGTAGGGGTCAGGTGGAGAAATCTTGTGGGCCCTATTTAACCTGCAGTCTGAGGTTCCTCATCTATGCTATACAGACCATAACTAGTGTAGCTATACAAGACAAAGTGAAGGCTGCATTTTACTTTAAGAAACACATTATCAACTTCCCAAAGGATAATACTGGAATCAGGAATGCTTACCTTTCGACCCATATGTCCTACTTTTCCTGCAGAGCCAGATTCACCTTTGATTCCTGGACTACCCTCCAATCAGAAACACATATTTAAAGTCAAATTGAGGCAAAAAAGTCTGACTTCTATTCAGAGCACAAAACCAGTGGTAAACTGTTCATTTTCCACAGCAAATGCCCTTCCTGACCACAGAACTCACTAGCAGCCAGTTGAATAGTTTTTATGTTTTCTCTATAATCATATCCAAATTTGCAGCTATCCTAATGCTGTCTGTTAAAGCACTCTCCAAAAAGACACAGACAGAAAGACACTACAGCTGGAAGTGAATTCATTCCTTCCTTTTTAAAATGTCACTCCACGTCTCATGAAGAATCCAGCCAAATGGACAAATGGACAATGTACAGCCCACAAGGGTTGTATTTTCTGGGTCTTATTCATCCAGGGAAATAAATTTCCAAAGGAAAAAGTCATGTCAGGAAAAGGCTTTAGTAGTGCTCACAGGACTTAGAAGTTTTGATGAAAGGGGATAAATGGTGGAGACTATTGGATTCTGACTTCCAGAACTTAGAAGCCAGGGAGGTCCCCTTAAACATATCCACACAAGCTTTTAAGCAAGCCATGGGATATTAATGCCGACCTTTCGTATAGGCCTATACAAAAAGGAGACAAAGGGCAAGCATTATGAAATACACATTTTTTAAAAAAGAATGCCTTGCCCTACTTCTTATGGCCTTCAATTTATTTCTTGAAACATCCCTATTTTATTAAATGCTAAACAGCAGATAAGACCCCTCTGCATGCAAGAAGTCCACCTAAAGGAAATGGAGTACCTCCAAGTCTCTGGGACAGAGTTGTGGTGGTGGAGGTGCATTTGGAGAGGATTTGCCAGAGGCCATTCCTTAAAATCTGTTCTGCCAGCAGGTTGACAAAAACTAATAAAGTATGGATTCAAAACAAATTGAATGAATACGGCTGCTGTACTACAACTGCAGAGTATAGACTACAAAGCCCAAGATGTGATGAGACTGTGAACAAAACATGCATGCCCCAAAACATCAAGGGAGTCTAAAATAAGTAAGGCTAACTGAAATTCAGCAGAGCAGGCAGATCTCCATGCCACTGGGCCAGGAAAAATTTGAGGTAGGGTTCATAATCCTGTGAGTGTTTGCCATAAAAACTCTCACCTTTTGCTCTCTTATTTCTGTTTTATCATGAGCCAAAATAAATAAATACATTCAGAAGGAATAGAATGTCATTTCTTTGAGTGTTTATACTATTTATGTGCTATAAAATATTTTATACAATCCCTGAGCAGTTATAGAGATTTCATAAGACGTTATGAAACACACTTTAGGAATTAAGAAATGTTATAAAACATACTTGAAGGCCCGGTAAGCCGTGCGGCCCGATAGGTCCAGGTATTCCTTGTTGGCCCTTTGTGCCCTGATGACATAGGAGACATATTGGACAGTAAACCATAAAGTACAATGAATGAAATGTTCACTGAGATGCAGATGTAGCCTTGGTTTAATGATTTAGGCTGATTCACTCCAGTTGTGCAATGACTGCACTAATGCAGAGAGCTGGTCACTGGTCAGATTCCGCACATGTGATGCAGAATTCCACTGTGGCAACCCATCACGAGCTGTACAAAACACTGGGTGTCCCACAAACCCTGCCTTATACTTTTTACCTGTCACACTGACCATTCCTTCTCAGTATGGATTTGTATTTACCGGATAACCTCGTGGCCCACTTTCTGCAGGATGACCCGCTTCCCCTTCGTTTCCTCGTACACCCTGCCAAATCAGACATAAAGAATTAAGGAAAATGTGCATTCCTGAACAACTTCTTGCCAACCTGAGACTAGCAGAAACTTGTGATAACCCAACCTCAAAGCTATTTGTCTTCTCCCTGATACAATCTTCCCAACCTGGATTCAATCGATGCTTTGGATTACCACTCCCAGCTTTCCTGGGCCATTGCCCATGTTGACTAGGGCTAATGGGAGCTGAAGTCCAGAACAGCTGGAGGACACCAGGTTGGGAAAGACTGCTCAAGCACTGAGTGGGAAGGAGGCATTAATTCAACAGCGCTCTAGGACAGAAGTGGGCAGAAGGAAGGTCTTCAAATTGTAGGCTTACAATTCTGAGAAGTCCCTGCCTGCATGGACAATGGTCAGAAAGGCTCAGAATTGAAGTCCAAAACATCTGGAGATTACTTTCTGACCACTCTTGGTCTACAATAGCCAGAGGGGGGCGGGGGTTATTGGTGAACATTTTGCTAAGATCAAGAACCATGAAGGCAACCATTCTCCTTGGCCCTGCACCCACACAACTGGCAGCAGCCACGGTGACAGGTTGTGACAGCAGCAGTGGCAGGTGACTTGGAGCTGTCACGGAACTTTCCCACAATGCCTGCATGATAGTATCACTGCTGGACATTGCAGGAAACTGAAAGGGCAGCTCCAAGCTGTTTGGTTGGAGGACTGAGAGCAGGCATTTGCACAGTAGTAGGCTCTGTTCAGATCCAGTAACTATCTGAGGATGTGGCATGTCTATTCTGAGCCCAGTTTAAGAAAAGATAGATCGTTCTTGGTAAACGGGCACCTTTATGTTTGTCAAGGGCATTAAGGATATGAAGCAGAGGGATGAAACATCACTGAGGATGGTTCAGAGCTGAATCCTTGGTCTAAATTTGAGTCTTGAGAAATAAAATGAGGAATGGCAAACAGCCCCATCATTATTATGCTTTCCAGACCTGTTTTGTTTGTTTGTTTGTTTTAATTTCCCATTATTTTCAAAAATCACTCAACTGATTTTTTTGGGCTGAGGCCTCGGTGCAAAACTGATGTAACTGGAGAGGTGGCTTAAGGTTATTGTTCAATGTTAGTGCAAAATGACTGGGCAAAGCTGTAGTTTGAAAATGTTTATTGATACCTAAAATAATCAAGGAGAGGTTTGGAAAAGTAAGACTCACAGTGCTGACTAGCAATAAACTTTGGATAGGAAGGTCATCTCCTGTAACATGTTAAATATGCGTTTATGATAGAATCAGGAGAAAAACATTCAGATAAGTGTCAAAGCCTGTGGGGCCCTCTAGATCTCCTCAGGAACAGTATCAGTACTCAGATGGTTTGCAAGGCAAGCCTTCCGTAAAGATGATATTGTGAGCAAGCTCACAAAGACTGATGAGGAAGCAATGTGCCAAGATTCTGACATAGGGCAAGAGACATTTGATTCTAAGGCCAAACTCTCTTTGTCCCATTTCTGAAAATTAAGAACATAAGATGATTCCTGCTGCATCAGACCAAATGGTCCTTTAAGTCCAGCATCCTGTAGTGCTTCCAACAGCAGCCAAGGCCCACAGGCACGCTTTGCTGGCGAGAGTCTGCTGTTGCTTTGGCTCTCAGAAATCAATCTTCAGTGGCTTAGTGACCTTGAAAAACCCCTATCATCTAGGAGTACAGTCCCCAACATGGTGTTCATGGACACCTTCCTTGGTGTCCACCAGACCCTGCCCCTCCTGATTTTTATTTTATTTCTTAAGTGTGCTTTTAAAAATTTAAAATAATACTTAATTGGGATGCTGTCATGCTGCAGTCTGCAGGGATACCTCCCAGGGCAATCTTTCTTTGGGGTTCAAATGAATGGTTCCATGATTTGAAGCTCAGGCCCTTCCCTGCACTGTACTTAGCTTCTCTGCAGCTCTCCTGCAGCGTCACCATCTTGCCTTTCGAACAGGCAAGCAACTTCCCCACCCTCCATGGATGTCATTTTGTAAGACTGCCCATGAAGCTCTTAAAATTCTAAATGTCCACTAACCCTAACCTTCTGAAGACCCCTGACGTAATGCTGAGAAATGCGGACCAGCTTAAGGTCATCCAGGCAACTTGATGTATGGATTGCCTTTTCATGTACGGCTGGCCAGATTGCTGTGTTCCACTCAACACTCAGCAGCTGGGGAACAGGGCCAGAAGAAGTACAGACAGTAGAAGCGGGCCAGCAAGCCCACTTGGGGATCTTTCAAACGTTCCAGTTTTTGAAAGTGCAAGCTTAAATGAAGATTCAAGGAATGTCATTGAATCTTTATCATTTGAAACACAAAACATTTTGAAGTCCCTAAGTTTATGATATGTCATTTCTCACACTAACGCAACTATTAGTAGTTAGCACTGCTCTTCTGCTACAACACAAAGTATCCGAAATGTAATGTATTTGTTGACTTGATTTCACTATATTCATTTCATCATACATCTGTGGCAGGAGTACAATCCTTCTAAGCATTCTGGCCCAGAGAGGTTGTGAAGCTTAATCATGGTTAAACTTTGTGTCCAGATAACTGGACCATGGAGCCATAAACTAAAAACTGAAACCACAGTCCGAATGGGATTTGCAAATCATGGTCTAAGTTTTACCTGCCGGGTTCTTTGTTTCAGTCTTACTGATTTCTTTCCACTTGTTGATACACATCTGGACAACAGTCTTACCAAGAACAATATTTAGAAATGTCCTTATTTTAATGAGAGTCATAGTTCCTCTTCAAATTATTAACTCCACATGTCTAGAATGCTCCAGCATCCAAATAGAACTCTAACGCAGTTTATTACTATTCATAATGCCAATAATAGTTTCCCCTTCAATTTCTGGAAGAAGAGGCATCAAGCTTTTCTACAAAAGGCTGTTAATCCACTGTATCTACTTTTGGTTTTGTCACAAAATAGAGGTTTAAGAACTACACAAGGAGCATGTCCTTTCCTGCTTTCCTGTTGCTTAACAGGGAGGTGGCATTGTGGGATAGCATAATGGCACAAATACACAAGCAGAAAGGTATTTCCTTCCTTTCTGTACCACATTTTCCCTGCCCTCAAAAGACTTGCTGAAAGCACTGTTTAAAAACACTGCTTCATCTAAAGAGTCCATAATCAGCTGTGAGGAGGGAGCAAGCTCATGCAATAAAGACTCAGCTCATAATAATACATTCAGCAGCATGGAAGTGCAGTGACTACTGACCTTTAAACCAGGAGGACCTCTGCGGCCAACACGACCCTAAAATAGTGGGTGGGGAAGAAGTAACTTCAGCACACGGAATTCAAACAAGTTCAAAGTAACAGCAACAGGTCTTACATATGAGTGAAATGTTTATCTTACACAGTCCCTTACAAGTCCCTGGAGAGCATTAGTCAACTTTTCCAACTCCACCAATGGGACCCTCAGTCCTCTACCTCCTTGGAGACTTAATAGATCAACCCCTTATTTTGAACAGGACCCACCCAAGAGTCAAAACTGGCTTGCCTGCTTGCATTGAATCTAAAGAAACCTATAGGGGAATAAGACACGAGAAGCATATGATGAACTCTGACATGAATTTCCTAAGGCATCTGAAGAAAGCATCCAGATGGCACTGAACTGCCACTCCCAGAAATCCCAGACAGCTATACACATTGACTGAGGATGACTGGGGATTTATAGTCCAACAACACCTACAGACCCACAGTTGGAAACAGCGGCAGGTAAGCAATTAATCCTAAATTCTTGATAAATTAGCAAAACCCATTTGCTGCAGACCCAACTTTCTAGCCTGAGGGACAAATGACCTTCATGCAAAAGAGGGAAAAACAAACAGGAAGCCATCAATTTCAGGAATTAAAAGGGAGGTGACCTCCTGGTTCACAAAGGAGCGCTTAATAATGTTTAATATATATTTTCCCTGTGTGCCTAGTAATTTCCTATACCTTGTTCATCCCACCATATTACCTCTACTTAATTTCATAAAAAGAATTTATATTGGGAGAGGGAAAGAACATGTCTCTGTAAACTTGGACACAGCAGGTACTTCATCTTTTCTACAATTGTTCTTACATTTAGACCCTTTGCTCCACTTTCTCCTTGTACACCATCAGCTCCAATTTCCCCCTGGAAAGCACAGTGAGATTACTGAATTATATTTGTGTTATTCCCATACCCCAGCATCATGGCATGTTATGAACTCTGACATGTAACTCAAGAAACACACACTCCACTCTTCTAACGCTCAGAATATGACATTGCTTTGTTAGCAGCTTTGTGGCCATCCACTGTATCAAACATATACATCTATCTAATGTAGATGAGTCAGAAAAGAGACTTCTCAAGTTTCACATTCTAAGTCTGTTGTCCAAGTTGACTCATTCAACTGGTGTTCAACTGGTTCTGCAGATCTGCCAAAATCCACAGGGAGCAATGGAACATTGTGCTCATGCGTTTCGCTGCTTCTAGCAATCAGGTTGAAATTGCAACCAACCAGATCCAAAACCTTGGTGGCTCTTTTTGTTTCTAATGCAGAGTTATGAGGCACCACAAAAACATTCACAATAACAATTAAATAAAAGAATCAATCCTCAATTCAGTATAAGAAGCTAACAATGATCGTCTTGCAAAATTACACACTGCTATCTTCAGAATTGCCTTAGTTTTCCTTAGTGATTTCTACATGCTTGGTTACCTGCCGCCCTGTTTTCCCTCTTGTACCCGGAGGACCAAAGACTTCATTGTCAATTCCAGGAATCCCCTGAAAAAAAATACAACAAATTCTTAAGTGTTTTCAGAGTCCTCAGCTTTGCTATTGTAGCTTAAAAAAACAGATCACAGAAATAGGCTCAACGCTTGCTTTAGTTGCTATAGGCAATCCACTGTCTAAAACTACAAATGCTTTCCCTGGAGCAATGGAAAGGAAATAATTTTGGAAGGCAATGAACTCAAGCATGCAATCCAAGTGGGTGGCTTTAAGACAGGAAGGTATTATTTTACAGGGCAAGAAGGTATTAAGGCATTAGGAAACATTTCAATCTGAAATAATTGTCTTCTTCTTATAATACATCTTAGGGGAAAAAACAAAGCAGCTGCATTCTTCACTAGCAGAACACCAGATAGTACTTACATTCTTTTATTCTCTAATAATGAGCTAGGTGAAATGCTCTGCTTGGAGCATGAACCTGTGAGATGCATATGTACACTGGAAAGACAATAGTACCTTGGGGCCCATAACTTGGGCAAAACAATCTCTTGTTGGGCAAGAACTTGAAGCCCCCATTTCTGTGAGCAGCTGCCCCATCTGCTGAGCTGTAGTAACTTGGACAAATTATTAGCAGTGAAGTACTCCCAGGAGCACTGGATCCTCCTGAAGAAGGGCTATTAAGGGTCTCCTCTTTGGGCTGGGACCTTGCCTGCATTCATCTGCTGGGTTCCTGTGTGTTCCTTTTGGCCCTGACTTCTGCTCCTTGCTCTTTGGTCCTAACTTCATGGCTTGCCCCTTGATTTTGATTCTCAGCTTGGTCCTTTGGCTCCAACCTCCTTACTCAGTCCTGGCTCCCAGGTTACCTCTGATTAAAGTGATGAAGGGACAACAGAAGCAGAATAGGGGTGCAGGGCCATGCCTTTAGCCATGCTCTCATGAAGACATTGTGTTGTGGTGGTTTGAACATTGGAATGGGCATCCGAGAGAGCTGAGTTCTAATCCTGACTCAGTCATGAGGTTCACTTTGGGCTAGTCACAGACTTTCAGCCCAACCTACCTCACAGAGCTGCTGTTATGAGGATAAAATGGAGTTATGTAAGCTGTCTTGGGTTCCTCACATAAGGAAAAAGTCAGGATACAAATGCAGAGAAGGAGGAGAAGGAGAAGGAGAAGGAGAAGGAGAAGGAAGAGAGGTGGCGGCATCAGCAGAAGAAGTCCAGCATAACTTCTGTAGCAGGGAGCCTTTTCTGCTCCTGGAAGACCAGAGTTTGGTGAACAGAAAAGGCTCCCGACTGCAGTACTTGCCCTGGAACTTGGAGAAGCTCTAGGGTGGAGATAAAGGCATCTCATCATGAGTTACTTATGTTTCTGGAAGAACCATCCACCACCTCCACCTGCAAGGACAGAGCTAGGCTGAGAGCATGCAGGGAAATGGCAGATGACATCGGCAACTTTGCTCATCAGAAAGTGCCAGTGCTGCATCCCTGTGCCCCCTTGCTCTGCTACACCACTGTAGAAAATTCTGTTTCTAATTACTCAAGTTCTCTTTACTTAAAAAATGAAATACCACCATTACTCACATTGTCTCCTCGTATACCAGACTCGCCACGCTCACCAGGCTCTCCTATGGGGCCTTCTCTACCCTTCAGCCATAAAGAAAAGAGGAGCAGCAGTTCAGATATCATGCACTACCTCATATTATCTGTGACAAAGCTCGAGATTGTCAGATCTCAGCTTAGAATGTCAATGGTCAGTGGCCCACCAGTGATAAACATGCTCATGTTCACTTGTAATGTAGGGAGTGAGAGGGGGGCACGTTATGCACATTTAACCCTTTAATGCATTGTGTCTGATATTTCTGAGGCTTTTGATAAATGCTGATCGGCACAATCAGCTCCCACATAGAAATAATGGATTGTATCTAATTTTGGCCCTGCTTAAAAGTATAACCATTGAAATGCATGATACTTAAGTTGGTCATGATTAGTTAGGTCCCATTAATTTCATTGGGTCTACTCTAAGTAAGGCTAATATCTATCCATTTTAAATCTTAATCATTAAAAAATTAATACAAGTTTCCAAAGGGTTGGAGATTTTCCCTAAAACATAATATATAGGGAATTACAGTGGCCTCCACCAACTGCGTGTTACAATACAGAGCTAACTTTACCCTTCGTCCTGGGGTGCCCTTTTGTCCAGATGATCCAGGAGATCCTTTTTCTCCCTAGATCCCCAAAAGGAAAGAAAAAAGGGGGGGGAAGTATGTTTGGTTTCATTTAAACAACTCAGTAATCTTGTGGTATATACTTTCCCCAGCAATCTATCTGAGGCAATGCCTCCAATCTTTCAAAAGTCATACAGGCCTATTCTGAAGACATTTGGAGAACAGTTGTGTATCCGGCCTTATCTTTAAGCAATTCTGAAACATGTACAAGATTTTAATATTTCAGAAAATTACTGACTCTATTTTAGCTGTTTTGTAATTTGGTCTTGTTTGATTCCATTTTTCTTTAAATGTTATGCATTCTTTTGTTCCCTTTCAGAAAGTGAACATCTATGAAAATCATCATCATCAAATTATGGTTCAATGGTACCTCCTCTCCATCAATGCCGTCAATCCCAAAATCTCCATCTTCACCCTGTTGAAACAGTGTTAAAAGATGCTTATTAGGAAGTTCTTTTTGACTGCTGCTTCTAGCACAATTCTGCTCAGATGAGATATGGCACGGTTCTCTGCCAGACTGCCCTACCTTTAAAATAAATGGCAGCAGGTGATGAGGTGCAGCAGTAGCAGGCCTCAAACTAGTTCTCCTGAGCCTCCTCATCATTCAGCTCTTGCAGGAGAGCACTGGGTGCGATGCATGGCTTGTAATGTACCCCTAAGCTAACCTGCTGCCCTCAGGAGAAGCGGAGGATGCTATCCTGCTGCTAGTGTCGAAGTGAGTGAGTCTCTATATGAGGAATGGAGCTGTGAGTGGAAAGGTTGGTTCCATCTTGCACTTTCCTTGATATGACCAAAATATCTTAGGCTGCCTCTAGTTCTCCATCTATGGTTCAACACCCATCATTCATCCAGTGATTCAACACCCTCTCAGGCCTCTTGTCCGCAAGAGTATTTAGCAACTTGGTAGAGCAACTTTTTTGCAAGCAAAAGGTCCCAGGTTCAGTCCTAGATCTTCAGGTAGGGCTGGGAAAATTCTGTTTAAAACTCTGGAAAGCTGCTTCTAGCCAACACAGACTGCATCAGGGTACATGGACTTATGGCCTGACTCAGTAAAAGGCCACTTCCTGGTATATAAGAAGTTTGCATCCAATCATCTTTGTACTAGTCAAACCCAAAGCCACTTTTTCACAAGGTAGTGACTAATGACTAAAGTGAAATATTTGGGATATTCTTTAAAGTGAGGGAGCTGTAGCCACATTTTAAAGCACATACCTTGCTTCCTCGATATCCTCTTGCTCCCTGAAATATAAAAGAGACAAATTGCGAGTGAGTGATGCCAGAAAGCTTCTAGAAATTCTGTGACAGAATTCAAATAATCTTTCTGAACTAAGTAGCAATGTCAATTATTACTAATACTTATTGCTAATTAAAAGAACTTGTATTTAATGCTATCAAATATAAATACTAGTTAAGTAGTATGAAATGTAATATTATTATTTAATACTAGTTTAAAAAACTAAACTGGGTGCCTGTGGTACCAGAACTGAGCCTATACCAAACAGCAAAACAACCCATATTTGCAACCTGGCAGCATCTTTCTGTCTATTATTGCTCATGAAACCAGAAAAGAAACCAAGGCATCCTTCCCTTACACCACCATCAATCAACACAATAATCTCAAGATCCCTGTTAATATTTACCCCGGACCAATGTGTGTATAGTCCTAACAGGAGACGGGGGTGTATTACATTTGAAGCTCAGTTCTCAAGTGACAAACTTACAAACACAAGTCTGAGAGAGGGAGGGAGAATTCTGACTGTGGTAATGTTATGATTTGCATAAACAAGGGAAATAAGAGGAATATTGACTCGTGCTCTTGATAAATCACACTCAGACATACAGGTAAGTATGCAAACATTTGCAAACAGGGAAGAAGAGAAAGGAGTTGAAGGTGGAATACAGCATTGCACTAAAAGGCTGCAGAGAGGGTAATTTTTATATTCACCCATAATAGGTGTAGAAGAAACCCACAAACCAAAAAATAAGGTGTCCAACTCTGAATTCCATGTGGTTTTCCAGTGTATTTGTGTTCAATGATCTGCAGACCATGTAAAATTTGCAGTTCTTGGTCCAGGAGGACTTGCATAACAGTTCATGTCTCATTCAGGAGGTATGCACTGTGAACAACTGTGTCATGAAGAGGCTTCTTCTTGTGAACTTATTCCCATTTACCTAGACTCATTAATTTGTTTTACTTAATTTTCTTTAGTAGAAGCTAATGGACATCATTCCTACTTCATGCTTTCAGTTGATTGTTGCCACGATCCTGTACTTGGAAACAGACACTAGATTTGCTGAATTGGATGTATAACTATATGGATACAGAGGTACTAATTCTACATTCATTTGGAGGGGGTGGAAATCTGAGCCATGCATGCTGGAAGCACACAACTCGCATACCAAGACAGTGAGACACAAAATATGAAAAGGAATAACATGTGACAAGACACTGATTGGGATGCACCCTGAGGACAGTGAGGCTTCCAAGCTGTTCACTTGCCTTTGAACCCCTTGAGCCAGGGCACCCTGCTTCTCCTTGTTTCCCATCCATACCAGTTGGCCCCCGATCTCCCTAATGAAGAAAGAGAAATAGGAAAAAGCTGTTCATTACACATGACCAAAGTATTAGGATTGCTAGTTCTTGGCTTTGAAGTGCTTCTATATGGTTGTGACATTTTCTGCCGCTGTAAGAGTGCTTCCAGATGGAACACTCCTAATGCTATGAGATAACAGATGCTGCGCAGCCCCAGCTAACCACAAATGTTTTGCCTTCTGAGGCAAGTCCAAGATGACACTCCCTTCCATTCCATGTTTCCAGTTGAAACTTCCTTCTAGACCAGCTCTTATACAGAATCCTTCCCCACACCTCAAGGCAGCAGGTTAGCTTAAGGGGTGCAGGGCAAACACAGAGTTCTCTTCTCCAGCTCCTTGCTGCTCCCTCCCAGCATTAGCTGCCTGAAGCAACAGCTTCACTTTCCCCAATGGTAGAGCCGACCCTGTGTGCACCTAGTCAGTCTTTCCTTCTTTAAAGAATTTGTTCTGTGGAAATAGAAGCTATAGCATATGGGAACTGCCAGATAAGACTTGGAGAATGATGGGGGAAGACTGCAGTTTTTACACTCTCGGTATATAAAATGGTAGCTGCCCCAGAGGCCCCATTCTTGCGGTAACAGGGCAGGAGATAAATGTTTATACAGACAGATGAATAAATATGTCTTCCCAATTTAGGATGTTATAGAAGCCACTATTATGGATTTCCAGGAACAGATCCAGATTACTCTCTTATAAGGCAATCATACTGCTGTTTCTGTACCACTGAGCTGTATGTTACTTACAACAACTCCTTCGTCACCGGGGTGGCCTGGATATCCTTTAAAGCCTGTATTTCCCTGGAAGATAACAATAGGGAGAAATAAAATTCAGTAGATTGTTTCTTAGAACTGACAGAGCTCCTCTTATTTTGAAAACCTGACCTGAGGTGTTTTATCTGGCAAAACACAGACAGTTCTTAGACCTGGTCAATATGCAATCCAAACTATTTATTTATTTTTATTTGAATTTTATTAAATATACACCTGCAAAATAAATATAAAGTGAAATACCTCAGAATCTCAGTTATAAGAATATTTTGTGGTTGAGAAGGAATTTTTAAAGAACATTTTCAGAGCCTCAAAAGTTGCATTTGGGGTTGGGAAGAGGGTCCAGCCTCAGAATACTGCACAAATTCTTATGTTTGGGGGCGTTTTCTGTTCTTTGGCTATTTCACAAGCACACTTTTTTGGTTGTTCATTCTGTGTAGTCTTGCCTGGTCAATTTCCTTGTTGCTTTAGTTGTCAAATGGAATGACAGAGCGGAGCAGGTAACAGATTGATAAGGCAAGGCTGCATATAAACTCATTTGTACAGTTGCCAGTGACTTGTTGCCAAGCTGTCAATTGAAAAGCACTGGTAAAGGCAGAAAAAGGGTGAAAGAAGCTGCAGGAAAAGGGACGGGACAACATCTTTCCCTTAGCAATGCAATCCTCTTGGTTTTAAGTGCTTCTTTGTACTCTCTACCTTTTTAACAGTTCCCAAACTTTGCAACTCCTCAAAAATGTAGCTCCCCCTGTCATTTTCATGGCTCCTCTACAGCACTGAGAAGTGTCAGTTTAACACTTAAAATTCAGAGGAAGATACAGTCTCTCTTTAGACAATTACATTCTCAGCTTTTTTCCCCATTTTCCCTTTTGATAGCTGAAACAGACAATGAAAGTTGAACAGGCAAGACTACACATATCAAATATAAGAATCCATTTGTGCACTTGGCAAAAGACTGACAAAATATTGCTCAAATTGCACATTTCAGACACATCCAAATATAAAAAATAAAGAACAGGGGAACAAGTGATGGTCCTTCCTAAATGCTCTTTTAGCATTGGTGCAAAGGCAGTCACTGACAAGCCCATAAAAAGTAAGTGCCTTTTCTGCCACTCACACTGAGCTGCTTCATAGCTGCCATAAAAATGTTTTTCCCCACTTCAGATAACATGATAACTTATTGTGGCAAAAACAACCCTAAAACAAGCTATGAATTCTTGTCATGGCTTGCTTTTCCAAAAATAAGCTGCAGGCTGAGTTGATGTGACAACCCACCATAGGGGGCTGTCCACAGTGGATTGTCATCCTGTCGCACAAGCCAGCACACAAGTGCCATTTCTTGTCTTAAGCTTCTCTTCCTCCCTGCTCTGCTTCCTAGGTTACCTGGGTTTTCCTTTTTAGCAATCAGCTTCAGTGTGTCCCCACTCATTTTACAACAAATTCGTGGGAGCTTTATTGAAGTTACACAAAAATGCTGTGATGTGTTTTCAGCTCAGGTTAGTGTGTGCCAGCCCATGCTTTCTTTCCCTTTTCCTCATTAGAGAAGGTAGCGAAAGCTTCCCATAGAAGACTGCAAAAATAATCAGTGAATCAATTGTAAAAGTTAACAAGGAACTCTGAATAATATCCCATGGAAAACTCTGAGAAATATCCCATGGGACCCCCATGGGATATTTGGAATGACAAAAGATTTATGTCTATCAAAGTTATGGTTTTTATTATACATTTGAGATTTGGAGGATTTCATACATTTCTGTCAGCCTGTATGGAAGTTACAGAAAAAACCACACAAATGTGGTTTAGATACATATTCTGTATTTCCCTTGCTTATTTTTCCAGTAAAACATACTACCTTCAAGATCATGGCTATTAAGTTGAGTTTGGTGTACTGTTTACTGTTCCTTTCATGCTTAGCTCTTTGTTTCATTACAAAAACAAATGGCAGAGTTGGTTTGCTGTTTGAAATCACTGAGCCTCTAAGGCAGGAGTCTCAAACTCAACTTACCTGGGGGCCACTGGAAGTAGAGTCTGGGTGAGGCTGGGCTGCATCAAGTATTCACTGTGGTGGTGGTGGGCCGCTCATCCCACGTCGCTCCTGGAGGCCGGCCCGGGCGCTGCCGGCGCTTTGAAGGCCACAGGGCCCCCCCACCTTGCCCTGCCCGTCCTGGCACGCAGCTTAGAGGGAACATTGCGCCCAGGGTAACGACTCACGCAGGTGCGTGTGAGAAAAACATGCGGGCCGCACTATCACTAAACTTTGATATCAAGTGGGGGCCACAATATATCATCCCACGGGCCACAACTGGCCCACGGGCCGCGAGTTTGAGACCCCTGCTCTAAGGGCACAATCCCAGCATGGAAGTTGTAGGCCTTCTGTTTAAATCTGCATAGGATTAAGCTTTAAGCATATCATAAATCACTGGCCAAGCAAGTCTGGGTCTAGTCAGAGCATGCATGGAAGATGATTTCTGTGTCCTATGTATGCCTTTTAGAGTTTAGTTGAAGAAAGTAGATACATCAATGTAACCAATAAAAATTATGCTTCGGTAATTTCCCAAATATGTTAGGAGCAAAGCCCACTGTGCGACACAATCCCCATGCCACCTTACTTCCTGCTGGGAGTCTGGTTCCCCTGCCCCTTCTTCCATCAAACAGCAGATAGTTATTTTGCATATAAGCACTTTATTTCCTACACACAGCCAGTAAGCTAATAGTCAACAGAGGAAAAGTCTCTGAGCATGCACTGAGCAATTTTTGAACCCAAACTAAAAACTATTTTAAAAATTCTCCACGTCAGCAACCCTGAGCTCCACCCCTCTGGGTGTCCTCCTCTGGTTAGCCTTCTAGATCAACGCAGGCCTCTAGTCGGCTAGTCCTTCTCTCCTAGCACTGCATCATGGGGTCAGGGATTGGACCAGGATCCTCTTGCTCCTCGCCCATGTTCCCTCCCTGCTCTTCCAAACCCTGTCGGTTCCCAAGGTCTGCCTGAACACCTGGAGACAGCAACCTTGAGATAAGCTCTCCCTCCTTCGGCATCTCAACGTCCACAGGCCTTGTTTCCCAGACCTTACATTCCTCATCTGAAGAGTTGGTGCCACCTTGGCTCTGGAAAGAGCACCAAGAACAACTGCCTCTTTCTTTCCCAAGCCTTCCTCAGTTTGCAGAGAAAGGGACGGTCTGAGAATCAGTTTCACACAGTCCCTCAGTGACGAGCAATATGAAGCAATGGATGTATCCAATACTGATGCCTTCTTTTTGCAGGGAAGTCAAAGCACTCTTCATTTGCTCTTGCAGTGCACCAGTGTGTCCTATCACAGTTCAGGGGTCGCATCCTTAATATATGTCACTCATTACTAATCTTACCTCCCTTCCACCAGGTCCAGGAATACCCTGAATTCCAGCTTGCCCAAGACATTTGCAACAAACACGACAGCATTCTCGTTCTGCAATTGTGTCCTGCAAAACAAAGAATGGCCGCCAATCATTGTTAATGCATTCATTGTTTGAACTGAGAAAGTTATCTTCTTTTTTTCTCCCTCTTCCATGAACAGACTTACAAAGGTTCTCCACAACATGCCCGGGAGTGCTGGGTTTCCAATGTGCAAAGGTTCGTGATATTCAAATCCTCGACCAAACTCAATTTCCTGCAGTTCATGAAATTCCTGAAAGTTTTCTAGGCCAATAATTAAAAATGCACTGAGCCCTGTAAAAGAATAAAATGTTAAAACTATTCAGTTGATTTGCTTAAGTGGACACTTTTCATATATTATTAAAACGAAGAAAGGACATAACGGTTGCTGTTCATAATGCTCCCAAAAAAGCATTTTCCATTTGGAACTAACAAACTTACTGATGGTTGCCAAACTGCAGAATGGTCATATTTTCATATAATGATAACTCTGAAAACTTAAGTTTTTAAATGGCGATTTGACCAAACACCATGATGTGCCTTCAGCCTCTTTGTTTCTCTCTTCACACTAGCAAATAAACAAACCAGGAGGGAGAGACTAGAGCTATGTTCCAGTCTAAGATTATGGTTTATGGTGCCAAAGCAAGCCAGGATTATAAATCAAATAAATTTAATATCAACAGAGTTTGTTGCCCATGTGTGAAGCTTGGCTTGCTTGGATGCAATTAACCATACTTAAAGACTTAAATATTGCACTAATCAATCCCTGCCTGGTTTGTTTGCCTTTTCACAAAAAAGAGAAGAGAGAAAAAGAAGCAAATGATCTGTATGTATCAACGTGCAGTTTATTCACACTGTGAAGGATTCATAAGCCAAAAATCCTAGCTTATCATCTTGTTTGTTTACAGACATTTCTTCATCATAGAACTTGCCAGCTATGTAGGATTGGCATAAATGACTCTCAAAAATGGCATTTCTAACATAATGTATTAATAATAAATGCATAAAGAACTGGCAAAGGGTAAATTTGTAGAAAATTAGGATGTATTGATTTCTTATTGGAACATAAGCCTTAAGAAAATTTCCTACATACATTTTATTCTCACTTGTTAAATTTTATTATGCAGTACAAACACAAGAAAAAATCACACCATTTGAGAAATAAAATAAAAGATATACAGTTTATTATATTATGCTAATATTACAGAATTTTTAAGGTCTTATTCAAATAATTATTCTCCCATTTATATGTTTTATGGCAGGGGAGTGAAACTATGACCATCCAAGAATTAGTGGATGCCAACTCCCATCAGCCCTAGTCAACATGGCCAACAGACAAGAATGGTGGAAGTTTTTAAAACCCAATTAACTGCTTGATTTTATTTCCAAATAATCAGAATAACTGCGGATGATTCATTTTCTCATCTGATCTGATCAAGTCAAATTGGCACGGTGAAATCACTAAAATTAAGATGGACCTTATGCAACTATATAATTCCTTTCTCATGTAGCGGACTGGCCAAAGCCATTTCTCCACCTTCGAAATGCCTTAAAAGCAGAGATGAAATACAATTTTCATGCTTTCTACTGGGAGGCGAAGAAACTCCCAGAGTCAGCTTTGCCATAAGAGATACTAGGAGCATTGTGTTGGAATTAAGACCAAGTGCACAGCCGTAAAGGAAAAGTTGGCATTCTTTATTTCTAATGAATTTCGCAAGAAACATTTTCTCAAGAGTTTTAAACATTACATATGAATCAAGACAGCTGGAATCTGCTCATCTATAACACCTCTTTAAAACAGCTGTCTTCATTTTTCCTTGGCTACTTTTTAACAGTTTCTTAATATCCCTACCATTTCACATGAGTCTTCATAGATCCCAGACATGTGCACCCGAGTTAGAGCTATCCTACTGGGCTTTAGAATTTCCAGATATTCATTTATTTCCTATCTTCCTCTATCACCAATAGCCAAAACTTTCTTGGTGTTTCATAAAGTCAAAATACAACATGAGATTGTGGGGGCAGATTCCATGTACCTTTCCTACGAAGAGAGTCCACAGTTGTTTTCAGCATTTCTATGCTCTCATCTGGCCCATCAGTAAATGCTAAGAGAACCTGTGACAAAACAATAACACTCCAGAGGCATACATATAAAAAAGACAGTTTTAAGACAAAACGTATGAAGTCACAATATGTTGGAAGGTCATATTTTTTTGCTTTCTTAACCTGTGTAGTGCCTGGCTATAAATCACATTACTTGCGTAAAAAGTAACCATGGATAACCTAGGTTTTGACAGCTGAGGATTCTGAAAAGTCCCCAGGAGACAGGCAGAGAAAACTGACAGGGATCATAGAACTGCTGAATGTCTTCTTCTGTCCTTTCTTTATCTATGCTAGTTGTGGATGAAGTACAGCCCTTCAGATATTTTAGTCAGCATAGTCAGAGGTGATATATCACAGGAAGCAAAGACTAAAACATCTAGAAGACCACAAGTTGTCCACTCTTGATCTATGTTTGTCTTGAGAATATCAAGGAAATAAAAATATCAAAAAATACCTCCCCATGACATTTCCATGAATCAGTTTACTTTCACTTTCTATATTTTATAGAAAATCAATATACGAGTACAATAGACAAACAAACAACGGGCATGGAAAGGCAGCCAGCAGCTTTCTGGTTTCCCTGAAGTCTCCAGGGAAGCTTTCAGTATTCTCTACAATCAGAGCCTGATTTAAACAGGAATGCTTTTCATGTGATGACTGGAACATGTTGCAGTAATGGTCAAGGTGACAACAATGTTTTAAACCAAACCTGTGCAGTGTGTTACCCAGCAAGACCAAGCAATGGCACCTGCTAATTGCATGACAACACTCCTGTTCTTGCATATCCTGATGTTTTTGGAAGCGCTGCTGGGCCATCACACATGACTGCATTGGGTTTGGTAGACCACAAGTTCTGCAGGCTTCCTCTACACTCAGCCCTCTTGGAACACAGTTATGCCTGCTAACTATGTCAGGCTTCTGATGGTTTTGAGAGAAACAGGAGGTGGAGATGCCAGAAAAGGGAAGGCTCAAAACTCCTTCTTCCCTGGGCAAAGACCATGGCATGTACTTCACTGAACACTCATCCAGGAGAGACTTGAAAATGACTTCCTTGCCCTGAAAAGGGAGTACTTTGGGGGATCGACTGACAAGTGATTTAACTAGAATCCAACAAAATGAGACACCCCACAAAGGAAGCTACACAGCAAAAAAGAAAGAAAGGAAGGAAGGAAGGAAGGAAGGAAGGAAGGAAGGAAGGAAGGAAGGAAGGAAGAAAGAAAGAAAGAAAGAAAGAAAGAAAGAAAGAAAGAAAGAAAGAAAGAAAGCACAAGAGATGTTTTATGCCACAAAACAAGCAATTCCAATGCATTTCAGATCCTATGCAGGTCCTTCTTCTGGAGAATTCCAGGTGATCAAATTTGATAATGTTTGTTCTTCAAGCTCCAATCTGCTGTGCTATGCAGAATAAAGCATAGTTTTTGCTTACCCTATTGCTTGTGGCTTCTTACTGATGTCACTAGCAGTTAAGCAAAGCATATTGCACTGAAACCTTACTTGGACACAGTGTCGTAATGGAGATGATGGAAGATGGGTGCTTCAACATGTCTCTGGGATGGGAAGGTGTGGACAGGGCCATAGTCCAGGAGGACCATAGAGTTGCCCACCCCTATAGAAACTCTGGGTGTCCCTAAGCAGAGCAGGAGTTAACTATAAATACATCTGCACCTGCTCTGAGCCAGCCACCAGGCTTATTGCCAGCACCAAACCATACCATGTGCAGCTTGGAGGAGTGTGTGAAGAAGGCTGCTGATAGGCCACAGTGTTGGACCAAGGTGCAACCTTATTGGCATAACACAGCTCACAGCAGGCAATGGGAAATGTGACTCATGGATAACATGGGAAACACTGTACTTCAGAGGTGGGAAAGACCCTAGCTTAGGGAAGGGCTGTTGCTCTGCTGTAGAATGCCTGCATTGCAGGTTCTCTTTCATCCTCTCCAGGAAGGGCTGGAAAACTTCACCATCAGTCACTGCTGAGAATACCAGGCTAGATGGGCCAAGGGTCTGACTCAGCAGAAGGCTGCTTCCTACATTCCTCACTGAAACCAGAATGGATGCAAGTTTCCCTAGCTGAATTCTTTGTAGGCTGATTCACCTGTCCACCACCACCCATCCCCATGTAGGCCCCCTGCCAGCACCATGAATCCTTCTGCAGGAGGCCAGGCAAGAATTCCATGATTCAATTTGCTTGCCACTCAGCAAATGAAATGCAGTACCTCCCCATCAGCAACTGCATAAACCATTCTTGTGCAAGGAGAAGAATCAAGCCCTTATTTGTTTAATCTTTTTCTATGGAAACATATTTTCCTACAGTATATGCATCCTTAGATAGTTATCTGGTCTGCCTGGAACAAAGCAAGTAATGATTCAGTATCCATCAAAGTTGGCTCCTGATGATCTGGTGCCTTTTCCACCATACAAAAACAGCAACAAAAAAAGAGATTACCTTCACTTTGGCGGAGGTCAGACTGAGGGATCTGTCCCAAAAGGACTGCAGGAAATCTTTGTCCAAGTAAGTGTCCACTGTGGTTTGCACAGCCAAGAATTTCTGAATGATCTCATCATTATATTTTTCAAAGTCAGAGTCAAACAAGGCCTGGCCGCTGTTATCAAATACTTGGTACCTGAACCTGATGTTAACGGGAGATTCAGCAGTGCAACTTATATTGAGCATGGAACCCTGCTGCTGCATGAGCCAGGGCAAATATGTTTGCATTTGCTGCCTCAAACGCAGTGCAGATGGAGGCCTCGTACGCCCAGAAATATCAACTCCTACAGAAATATCTATGTTGCAATCTGTAAAGGGGAGTAGAGGAGCAAAGATGAAACATGTAATTAAGAAACGTGTACATTATGACCTTCCCAATCAGCAATGGGAGTAGGAGTAACATAGGAAGAATTAGAAAAAACTGAATCTGTAAACATAGCAAAAATAATTCAATTAATCTAAAATAGCTATATGGTATTGGTGCAGAAACCAAATCTCTCCCTTAAAGGGTCACACTCAAATCTGAACAAGGTCCCAAAGCTACATTCTAATGGTGGGAGGGGTGAAGGCAAAAGGGGAGGAGGCAACACTCCCAGCATATTTTAACTTCAACCCTAACCCTAAACTATACCATGGTTAACTAATACATGTGTGCAATAACTTTACCTTGTCTGTGTGCTAGAGTCTTTGTGGGCTACATAGAAAATTAAATGCCCATTATTTTGCAGGAAATATGGATCTAAACTCTAGGCCTCTATGAAAACTCACTGCAAAAGATGGAGGTAAAAGCTCTTAACTAGGAATGTATGTCACAATTCAATACTGAAAACTCTGAAAGGGTATTATTATATTTATATTATATTTATTTATATCCCACCTATTCCCAGAGATTGGGACTCTGTACTCCTATACACCATTACTTGCTGGTGTATAGGAGTAGGGGTCTGATTGAACTTAATACAGCAAACATATGCATAGAATTGTGCTGTAAAGAATACAAGAAAATTGTTAAATTGGTGTAAGACAATACTCATGTTGTCAGATTAAAAGATCTCTGAAAGTATCTGCCTTACCTCTGTGTGCAGTTACCGAAAACATATACTATACAGGGTGTTCAGGAGTTAAGGCACTTTGAATAGTCTGCCGTGGTAGCATAACAAGAAGCCACTGGGAGGTGCTGCTGAACCATTTTGCAAATCATGATTAACACATTTTTATTAGTTCCCTGTACAGTTATACTTTACCCTTTTTGAATGCATTTTCTTTGAAGCAAACATCTGGACCTGAATGACTTTCGCTTGCAACAGACTCAGTAATCCAGCCAATACCATTCATGTTAACAGGTGGGAAAGATCCCTAATTTAAAACAAACCTTCCAGCTCTTAAAACATCCCTTCTGGAAGGCCTGTCTGATTCAAACCAGCTGTACCAAAAGTTTGTGTAGTGTCTCCCTTCCCTTTGCTTTCCTCACTTGGCTTCATTAGGGAAGTCATTATTCTGTGAATGTGTGATTTATCACCTTGCATAAGAAATAGGTGATTCAAGGAGACCTCTGCTTCCAACATCATGGATTCACCTCTTAGAAAGTACTTCAGAAGTCGCTCCTACATGCAACAGTGTCACATCAAAGTGGAATTTCTACTTGTACATTAGATACATGCATACCAAGAATCTCAGAGAGATCTGCCAAACTTTGCAAAAAGGGGGGAGGAAAACAAGATCATTAGAGACAGATCACACTGGTGGGTCAGAAGTAACCTGCAAGGATTGTAAAGCATATTCAGTTGGAACTAAACAGTATCAGGGGGTTGGTGGAAAGATACCTTCTCTGTAAGCCAAAAAGTGTATTAAGCAGACTGATCTTTCCCCATCACAGTCAGATGCTTACATCTAGTTAATTTTTAGTCAACCTTTAACAAGGCAATTCAGTGACATGCTACAGCTGATCCAGTCTGCATCTCAATTCAGCTTCTGAACTCATGTGGCTACTAGGCCCTTGCCTCCAAGTAATCCCACCGATGGAAGTAGGAAGAGATACAATATCCCAACGGTAGACCAGCTGCTTGATATGCAAGAAAGTCCCAGGTTCAAGTCCAAGCTTCTTCAGTTGGAACTAAAAAGGGATCATGCCTGACACACCAAACAGCTGCTGCCAGTCAGGATTGACAGTACTAGGCTAGATGGATCAAGAGCCTGACTTGGTATAAGGCAACTTCCTAAGGCCCTGCTGCTCCCTATTGAAGAACACCGTTTATTTTATGTTCCTGCTTATTCCTTGATCCTTTGTTCTACCCTCCTTGGACTCCTTTGTTTAGATTGTGGCTTGTCTGATTTCACATTATTAATTTATCCTTCTGGCTAGACATTGTAGATGGGCCTGAACTGCAGAGTTTGATTGGCTAATGTTCTTGACTGCCTGAATTTTCCTCTCAGCCTGTTCTGGAGTGTCTGGCTTATTTAACAAGTTATCTCCTATGATCCAGCTCCTGCTCCTAATTCATAAATCCCTTCTAATCATAGAATCAGAAAAGACCGAAGGAATCTCCAGTCTCTCAAGCATTCCCAAATACATCTGTCTTTTTTTTGCAAACTTGCCAGAACATTCAATTGCTGAACTGTTCTGAAAATTTTGGAGGTTTCAACCTAATGACAGCCTAAATTTTTTGACCAGTGATTGAACTCCAGAGCTTCAAATTCTAAAAGGCAGAACAATCAATTATGCCTTTTGTTCCTTCATTCATAAAGATAAACATTCCCTTCTTTATGATCAACATGTTCAGCTGTTCAGTGTTTCCTCTCAGATTCATTTCTAGACCTCAGTCTCTTTTATCCTTCTGGGTTATCAATATCCTTCTTGAACACAGTATGTTAAAAAATGCTTGCATGTCACCCATATAATCAGTTAACTTCTCCCTTGGGAATAATGGGTAATATTCCTATGAGGGAGTGTACAGATTTTTAAAAAGAAAGAAATTGCTAAGACTTACCCTGTCTAGGGCGATCTCCAGAATCACAGATCTCAGTGACAAGCTTCCTTTCAATAATTTCCAACATGTTAAAGGTTTCCACCACATATACTCTTTTGGCATCACCAGCAATCTGAAGGAGCTCAAAGTTGTTTGGAGTTGCTATTCCTATCGCAAACACTTGGATCCCATCTCTTCTTAGAGCAATGGCTGCCTCAGTCACAGAATCATTGGACTTCCCATCGGTGATGACAATTAGAGCCTGGAGTACATCTTTGTTCTTACGGCCCCCATTGGCAGGCTCAAAAAATCTCCTGACAAACCTCAATGCATTGCCAGTGAAGGTCGAACCTTTTAACTGGGAAATGGTGTCAATCTTTCCCTTTATGGCCACATCAGTATAGAATGTGTTGAGATAAAATTCTTCCTTGGGATTTTTGCCAAACTGGGCCACCCCAATCCGGACTTTGTCCTGAGCAATGATGAAGCTGTCTACAATTTCCTTCATGAATGTCTTCATAGTGGCAAAGTCATGATCTGATATGCTTCCTGAGCCATCAATCAGAAACACAAGGTCTGCCATTTGAGTTCCACAAACTGCAAAAAGAAACATCCACTTTACTATGAAGACCATGTTTATTCAGTAAGATGGGTGTGTAAGAATGGATCCTTAAAATGCTTATTGTGCAATCCTGTGCAAATTGAGGCAGAAACTCTAGCTAGGCATGCTGGGAGTTGTAGAACTTTTCCCTGTCTAAATATGGATAGGATTGCATCCTAAGGCTGATATTCTAATACATGCCGTGAAATAAGTTCCATTAAGCTCCATGAAACTTAGTTCTGTGGAGGTCAAGTAATTAGGAGAGAAGAATCCTACAGAATTCAGTAGGAATGTTGCCTAATAAGTATCTCCAAAGTGGTAGATGTAATATTCTGTTTTGAAATAAGAAGCAACAAAAGCAGACTTGCAGAACCTTAAAGACAATCATTTTATAGTGCATGGCTGTGGACTCTAGTCCAGGGAAGTTGTCCAGGACCTCTGTAACCTGGTGTGTTGGACTAAAACTTCCATCATCCACAACCAGCACAGTCAATTGCCTTGTTGGCTGATGATGATAGGAGTTGGAACCCAACACATCTGGAGGGCACCAGGTTGGAGGAGACAGGATTACACCATACTGCATGTCAGGCTATAGGGTGCCATGTGGTTCCCCCTTTTGTGTTTTTTCAGCTATGTGATTTGAAGACTGAAATCTTTGACATGTTGAGTTTCCTTTAGATTTCCTCATCCTCTCTAGTGACAAAGGCAATTGGGGTTTATCCTTAACAAGCAAACATCAGAAACCTGAAAGTCAATTTAAATGGCTTTGTTCCAGCTGCAGTCTCTTTATATTAAACACCAGTTGTATCCTAATAGAAAATGAATGCATTATCTAACTTGACTATCTATGAGTTTAGGCCAGCTTGTTGGAGCACCTTCTTAAAAAAAAGTCCCCCTCCCAACTTTCATTTTGCCTGCAGCTCTCATCAGGGCTGGCTAGCATAGTCCATGGGGATGGATTGTGGCTGTTGTTAATCAAAACATCTGGAGGACCACAAGTTGTCCAATCCAGTTCCATGGGCTGGCTCACATAGTCATCATATATGCCTCTGAGTTGTGATGTGACATGGGGTGGATTGTGTTGTATCTGTGTCTACAGATATATCTGATGACCCACTCAAGATTACCTCCTTTCTGAGAGAGAAATCTGGTGAATTAGTACAGTTGTACTTCTATACCTTGTACTTACCATACTGTGAGAAGTACCAAGTTCTCATGCTGCCAAAATGTGCATGCGATCACTGTTCAGCCCTGCACAATCTAGCACAGGATGGGTGTAGCAGAGCATATGCTTTACATGTACGTTGTCCAAGCCAAATCCCCACATTGCTACGTTAAAGGATTTTAGGTAGCAAAGCTGGATAAGCCTGTCTCTGAGATCTTAGAGTGCTGCCAGTCAGAGCTGGCCACACTGGCCTAGAGGAACCAATGTTCTTACTTGCTGTCAGCAACTTCACATGGCTTAAGCAGCTGTACAGCTTTCAATGAGTTTCATGCATTATGCTAATATGGCTTTACATCAAGTGAGTTGCAACACTGCAGGAGAAAGGTCCTGCCCCCACTTGATCACTTCATGTCCTTTTGCTAGTGTAGTGAAGAGCCAAATAGATATTTCATTGCCTGTACATCATATTGAAAAATCAACTGTTTCCTGCTTGAAGGGATGGCAGGGTCAATAAATCTGCTTTCTGAGTGACCTCAGAAATACTGGGGTTCCCTTGTTCTCCCTCCATTCCATTCTGAGGTATGTTTCTGTAATTCAGTCTTTTCAACCATGATGATTTTGTCTTGGATTGTTTCTTAAGACATTCTTTTTCTAGGTTAAGCTCAGAACCCTCAGCTCTGTTTTCTCATCTCAGCTCCTTATGCAGACCCTCCACTATCTAGACCAGACTAAGTTATGCATGAAAGCCCCAGTAAATTTGGCTAAAGTGCTACTTTTCTGAGCCACCTCTACCAAAGGGACAACAGTCTGCAGAGGGAAGAAATTTCCCTGCCATTAGCTCCATTCATCTGTTATTCCTGAAGGGCTCACTCACCAAGCTCAGACATGGATTACAGACATGTGTTGTGGGCTAAGGAAGTAACAGAAATGCTATGAACACTACAGATAAATTAAGTCTGTGCATTTCAAGGGTTCTAGTTACCTGGCTTTGATCCATCACATATAACTTGAGTAACAGTTTTGTGTAATCCTTCCAGCTGATTGTAGCTTGGAGCAAAAAACGAACTTCTTTTGTCACCACCAATTTCTTCAAGTTCTGTTCTACTGGCATCATGCATCCCAATGGCAATGATATGGATACCTTCCTGATTCAATGCCTGTACTGCTGCTGGAAGATGGGGTCTATCTGCTGCTGTAGTTGGTTCATCAGTGATGAGCACAATCATCCGTGTGACACCAGGAAGTGATGTTCGACCACTGTGAGCTTCCCCAAACCTTTTCCTTGCAAAATTCAAAGCCCTTGCTGTGAAGGTGGGCCCTCTTAAAGGTGTCAGCTTAGAGATGGCTTCCCTGACTTGCAACTTCGTAGAATACCTATTCAGTGGGAACTCCTCTTTGGGAGTATTGCTATAGACAACTGCGCCAAACTGAACATTTTCTTGTCCCACCAATGAGTTATTTACAATAGCTTCCATGAGCCACTGTATACTCTTGAACTGCAGTTCTGTAATGTCTCTTGATCCATGCACTACGAAGATGATATCAGCAAGTTCAGTTCGTTTGCACACTGCAGTCGAGAGAAGAAAGTAACACTGTTATACATGGGTTTTTATCATTACCTGTTTTTTTACCTTGTTAACTATTAATTAGCATCTTTTTTAAAAAGTCTTTTTAAAAAGTGGCATAACATGGAAGGTAGATTAGAAAAGAGCTCGAAAATTTGCTTCCTGAGGCAGAAGACAAGATGATGCCTTCCTCATTCCAGATATAAAAGCCAACTGGATTGACATTAAAATCATATTTCAACACTGGCAAAAGGGACAATGTACTTCAGGGAAACAGGCTCTTTTAGGGGATGCAAATCCTGTGGTATACTGAGCTTTGCACTCCTAGCACCTTGCTCCTGCTCCCCAATGGTAGAACCAGCCCTTACAATACCTGCTTCAAGTTTTTAAAAGTCTTGGCTAGACAATAGAAAGCAGGGAGTAAATGAGACAAACCCTCCTGAAGTAGAGAGCTTCATGGTTTTGCTGCAGCCACTTACCTTCCTCAGGGTTGCAAATTCTAAAGAATATTTTCTTGTCCAAAGGCATGAGGGAAACAAAATCATCCTCAGAATACACTTTATCCTGACTACCAGCAATCTCCCTCAGCTGGGATGTGTTTGCTTTTGATATTCCAATGGCAAATATTACAACTCCTTTGTTCCTAAGAGATTTGGCAGGTCTTTCCACTTCATCATCAGATTCACCATCTGTGACCACTATCAAATACTGGTTTACTCCTGAGCGCCCTCCTTTGGATTCATCAAAGTAAGGAGAGGCAAAGTCTAGCGCTTTCCCAGTCTTCGTTCCTTCTTTAAGCTGCTTCATTTCAGATATAGCTTTCCTCAGGTCAGCCTTGTTGTTGTGTCTCTTGAGTGGAAACTCTTCTTTTGGATTCGAGCTGAACTGGAGCAGGCCTATCTGTACCTTATCAACCCCAACATCAGACATATTGACGATCGAATGAATGAATCCCAGTGTCTGGTTAAACTGAACTCGATTCATACTTTCCGAAGTATCGATTAGCAAAATAATGTCAGCTTTCAAGTTTTTACAGGCTGAAAATGAAAGAGAGGGAGATGGGCAAAAGTGCTAAACAAAGATGATTAATTAATAATTAATCATAGTAATAGAGTACTCATATGGTCCAGATCATTAAGTTCAACAGTGTCTTTTCATCAATATACACAGACTAATATTCTTTGTTTGATAAAGTGGACAAGTGTTGTGCCTGAAGCCCCGACAGAGACAGCACCTCACGGGGAGGTCTTGTGCTTGGGACCTTGTATCCAAAAGCCAACCCCGCAACCTAGCTTGGGGGTGGCTGAGCAGAAAGCTGCACCTCCCCCTGACTCCCTGCCCATTGAGCAAACACCCGAGCCCACATCAAAGCAAGAGAGCCCTGAGGGAAAAGACACTAGAAGTTCTACTCAGAAGGAGTCAGAGCAGGCTGCTGAACTTCCTGAACATGACACAGGAGACGCAGGGGGCGTAATAGACTTTTCCCTAGCAACCAATCGTGGAATTCTGAGGAGGTACGAGCAAAGGCAGGCCTTGTTACGCCAGAGGGAACAAAGGCGTGACCAGGACAGCTAGTCCCACGTGGGCTCGGGGAGAGACACCACTAGAGGATTAACATCAGCATTCCAAAGACCTCAACAGAAGAGCTTATCTATAGAGTTGTAAATCTTGTAGACAAGTAGCAATAATGGACTTTAGTTTTATTGCTCGTGAATGTGTGGGTTGTTTACATGTTGAGCTGCACCTTGACAACAAAGGAATATTTCTGTGACTTTAGGGAAATTAATAGAGTTTGTCCGGAACCTGGACTGTGGCTCAGCTTTGCATTTCTGAGCTTCCGTTGTTTAAACAAAACAGAATTTCTTCCCAGTTTCCCTCAGAGAATACAAAATTAATGATTTCCACTCCGATATGAAAGAATTCAGATTGTTTCTAATTTCCACTCCAATCTGAAACAAATAGCCATGCTGCATACTTTGTGTAGGAGTTAGGATTTGTTTGGCAAATGCATAAAATATTGGACAATAATTTGATGTTCAATCCATTGGCTATTAGCATTACTGAAAATATTAGTACCTCAGTTCTCTATAATTTCTGCTATAAATCTTGTGGCAGAATTCTTGACAAATTATCTCAGACACATGTTAGTCAAAGGACACATGGGCATGTGTCCCAGCATATGGTGCAACCTTCCCCAACCAGCTTCTGTTCAGATGTGTCCAGCATCCTGACCTTGACTGGCCCTGACGGGATGGGATGGGATGGGAGTTGACGTCCAAAACATCTAGAGGGCACCAAGTTGGGAAGAGCTGAAATAGTGTCTTCCCCCAGCATATGCTGAGGCAGTTGCATGTACATCACACAGAGAACTTGCTTTCAACATATAGTGGACAATCCTGGGAAAGCATTCATATGATCATGCCAAGCCACTTGGTCATGTCAAGTTTCAGAAAGCGGCAAGTGTGGCCTCTTACTACATGTGAGTTTAGACAGTAGGTGAAGCTGTTGTGAGAGCACTCTTTTAGCAATGCAGTCTACATGCTAGATTTGGTTTGCAAAGATGCACAGAAAAGAATGCTTTGTGGCTGTTGAACATGGTTCCCTTATACCAGGGATGAAAAATTGTGTTTCAGAGAAGCTCTCAGAAGGAACATTCCAGTGGTCCATGAGGTCAAAGGCAAAGGTGTGTTTCAAAATAATGCAAACTTCATGGAGTATTATAGCATAAAGTTCTTACTGTCAGCAGCTAAGCCTTGGGAGAGTTATTTCAGTCTTTTAGAGCTTTCTAGAGAGGGGAAAAAACCCTGTGCAAAAGTCAGGAAGCAAACTATTGGTGCTTGGGACCCTTTAAGAACCCTGAAGGGCTAGATTTAGCCCCCAGGTCTGGGGTTCCTTATGCATGCCTCAGACATTCAACAAAGCTCAAGCATCTTTTGGAAGATTAATAAAGCAATATATTACAGATGCCTTTTGGAGGCCAAGGCCACGCCAATGAACAGCTGCCTTTTACCATTTGCAGCACTCATAGTTGCTTAACAGGATCTTAATGTCAGTCTCAACACTCAATATAGCTAAGAACACAGTCAATTACATTTTAGACTATTCTTCCATGGCAACTGGATCAGTGGACGATTACGAAAACACATATTCTTAAAGATTACAGGTTTCTCCTGGGGTATAGTTCTAATAAGCTGCCCACTCAACTTTTGCCTCTGGCAAACTACTTACCAACCTATTTTTCCAAAGTATCATGAATCTATATACACTGTTTTAACAAGGTCACACTTAACCATTTCTTCTTCTGACAGATGACTCCATTAGACTTAGCACAAGATCAGTGTCACTGAAGTTAATTAAATTATACTGTATCTAAAGTGTATTCTTAGCTATATTGCAGTATTATTGTAAGAAATGCAGCTGTACTTCGTGGCTTGCCAAACCACAACCTGTTTCTTCTGAAACTGTCTAAGCAGAAGACTAAAAGCTTTGCTTAGTTCTCTTTATGCAGCAAAGTTATCCTGAAAAAAATATTCCATGGGTTTGGAGGATGTCCCATCCAAAGTGAGTTAATAGCAAAACAAGAAGTAACCGTTGCTAACAAGATCTGGCCTTGTAGTAAACCAAGTGCAAGACCCCCTTTCCAACTGTGCATGTTTACTCAAATGTAAGTCCCAATATGTTCACTGGGAGCTTACTCCTAAGTAAGTGACTATAGGACTATAGCCCTAGATTTTGTATCTTGGCTGAGCCAGGGAGATAGCTACTATTAACTATATTATATCATATTAACTATAATATGAAAGACAGTAACATTTCTCTACTGTCAAGCCTACTGACAATGCTGAAAACTGGTGGAGACTTTTTCTATGACATTATGTTTGGCCAAGAGACCAACTTAAGAAAATGTATGATCAGGTCCTAGTTCCTTCCTCTCCTGGTCTAGGAAGGTAGAAATTGTACAAAACTCACTGAGGGTTCACTTACATACAGAAAATATGTCATGCATCCTGTGACCGATGCTAAATGCTTAATGAAAGATAGTATTTGCACAGTACTGAAATAAATGCAAATAATAACATGCAGTACCCCAAGGTATGCCCCAGCACAACTAATTTGCTCCTTGCATCATACAGCCACATCAAAATTTCTTACGCATACTCTGGCCTTGATCCACATACACAAAGCACAAATTCAAATGTTTCATAATAGCATCTGATACCATCATCAGGAGACTATACCAGAGTGAATGCACTTGGGACAATCACTTATCTGAATGTACTCTCACAGTTGGAATTTCTCTGTGTGCACAAAGCAGCCATATTATGGCAGATAAAGCCTTGGCTGCTATAATCCTCATGTTATAACTCCTGCCTAGAAATGGTCATAACTGGGATGACAACTGAGATTCATGTTGACATGAATTCCCTTGAGTCAGAATGCTGGAAACTGATACATAACTTGTGAAGAAACAAAATGCCACTGGGGCCATTAATTTAATGCAAGCAATATTTGCATACAGAAATGGAACCATCAGAAAACATGCTATTACAAAGTTTGAGAAACTCTGATTTAGGAAAACACCTTACCCTCAGGGGAGCAGATCTCCTGCACAATCTCATGTTTGATGGTCTTCAGGGAATCAAACTCATTCACAAAAAACACCCTGTCTTTAGTCCCTGCTATATCTTCCAATTCTGTTTTGTTAGCATCCTTGACACCAATGGCATATATAACAATATTTTCCTTTCGCAGTTCCTCTGCTGCTTGGATCACCTTGTCTTCGGATTGTCCATCTGTAATGATGATGAGGAACTGGGGAACATTTTCCCTGGTCGCCCTTTTAAAAAGGCTCAGCATGTATTTTAAAGCATCCCCAGTTCTGGTGCCACCACCAATCTGCCGGATCACCTTGATGGCCTCCTTTAACTGCAGCACTGTGTTGTACTGGTTAATCATGAACTCGGTTTGGGGATTACTCCCATACTGAACCACCCCAAAACGAACTCTGTTGGTGCCAACCTGGAACATGCTGATCAGTTCATTCATGAAGACTTTCATGTCATTAAAGGGATTTGGGTAGATGCTGCCTGACCCATCAATCAAGAAATAAATGTCTGCTTGCTCAGTTTCCTTACAGCCTAATAAATCAGAAAAGAGAAGAGAAGATGGGGTGCTCAAAAAGGGTTTGATTCCAACAAACAGAAAGAGAATGTTACTGAAGGTTCAAGCATTTGATGTTCAGGCAGGAAAATGTTCCTATAACTCCCAGCATTCCCTGGCCAGCCATGGGTGGGGCATGTTGGGAGTTGTAGGGCTTTTTTCTTAATGTCCTAGAGCAGCAGGTGAATTCACAGCAGACAGTCATCTGCCAAGTGATCATTCGACACAGTGGGCATGGAAACATTAGAGCAAAAATGGGGGACATGTTCCAATGCCAGTCAAATCCATTTCCTATATGCTGGAATGGGAACAAGTGTAACGAGCTGTCCAGAGATTAAAGTGATGGATGGGCTACAAATATCCTAAATAAATAAATAAATATACAAACAAGCAACATGAGCAGGGAAGGGGGTGCTGGGCCCTTCTTGGATCAGGCTTTGGCCCCTAAAATTATTTATCTTCAGAGGTCTTTCTTCTGGTGAGAACTATTGCCAGTCTTCAGTCCCCACCAAAGAAAAAGCTAACCAAGAGAAGCAGCCTGGAAAGGGAGGGCAGGAGCAACACAATTCAGCACTCTCCACTTTCTTACTTCATAACAAGTTCACACTACTCTCACTGTAATATATGATTCGCACCACTGTAACAACTGATTTAGTGAAGGGTGAATACAAAAGTGCTTGAGCCCAGAACCAATTGCACCCTGCAGAAGTTAATGGCAAATGTTTGCATCTCCTCTGGCAGCTGTTCACTAGAAGTCTTTGCATGGGACTATTGCCAGTCAGCTCACTGTCACCTGCTTCTCCTGCCCCCTCCTCAGTGGGAAAAAAACAGGCCCAGAGAAGGTGCCCTCTGGTTGCAGAATCATCTGCAGCAGACAAGAGAAGCCCCACCATACTTGCTCTCCTGGCTGTAGGAGACAGGCATTGCTTTCTATCCCTGCACCAGGATAATGGGCTGGACTATAAGCTCCATCATAGCCTGCAGAAAAGAGTGCCTTTTCCAGCTGAAAGGGCCTTCTGCATTTGTTATCCCCCTTCTGTTTCCAAAAGCAGGTCTTTTAAAGGGCTTTTCTCTGACCAGGAGGAGGAAAGAGGAAAGCAGGCAACCAGTCCTTGAGTGAGCTTAACTAGAATCAAGGTGGAGAGGCTTATGTATGATGGTCTACCCACTGTGATTCAGATGCCTCTCATTCACAATTACCCTGTCCCTCATCCAGTTCTACTCTAACCGGTAATGTTTGTGTTTGTGCATGTATGTGGATACCCCAGCAGTTAGTCCAGGAAACTTCCCAGACATTCACTGAGTATCTTTATATTTGCACAAGCTTTAAGGACTGGTCATGACACAGTTCTGTCTTTTACCTTCCTTCAGGATGCGGAATTGCACTGGAGTGGCAAATGCCTGAGTAACTATCTCATTACAAAGCCTTTTCTTGATCCTCCACTTTAAGTTTGATAGCTGCAAAAAAGATCCCAAGTTGGTGACATGTTTTCTGGGTGGATAAGATGCAATTTTGTGTAGCTGACTGTTGTCTGAGATATTTTGGATGCCCAAAGCATACACTGTAACACCACTACGTCGAAGGTTGGATGCAATTTCAGTGAAATTATCTTGTGACTGGCCATCCGTTATTACTACTGCCAGCTGCTGCACCCCTTGATTCTTCCTGCTCCCTGCTGCTTTGGTAAACACCTTTTTGCTTAGGAAATCTAGTGCTGCACCCATGTATGCTTGGCCCCCACGATATGGCAGTCTTTTCACATAGTTCAGAATCTCTGATTTATCTTCAAATGTATCCAGGCTGAACTCTAATCTTGGTTTGTCACTGTAGAGGACTAAAGCAACTCGAACATTATCTGGTGCAATATCCAGAGCACTGATAACCGTGAGCAAAAAAACCCTGATCAGATGAAAATTCCCTTGACCAATCCGACTGGATTCATCCACAAGAAACACGATGTCTGCCACAGAGGCACTGGAGCAAGCTGTACACAAAATAAGCAGATTACAAAGTTAGAAATAAATTTTAAGAAATGGGGACAGCATCATCCTAGAAGTGATCAGTACTAAGAAGATAATGCAGCAGGATTTATTCCCAGGTAAATGTGTTTAGGGTTTTGGTCTGAATATTTAACTATTGAAGCATAGCCATCCATCCAAACAGTAATAGCAAGGGCAATGTGCAAAGCGTGGAGAGGTGGAGAAACTGCCCTGCTGGTGAAGGGTGGCCCCACTGTCAACCACCCTGGGTGGGTGTTTGGTATCCTGGAGGACTGGTGGAAAGTGGAGAACTGGACAATTTACACTATCTTCCACTGGGTTTTTCTAAACAAGGCTGTCAGTCTGCTAATAAGCTGTTGCAGATACTTCCAGTTTCATCACAGAACTGAGATCTGAGCACTGCACAAGCAGCATTTCCTATCCTGCTATGCAGAAGCTAAAGAGAAGGTCAGTCATAACAATGTTAACATTATGATCCAGACCAGTCACATAGCTGACTTAAAGTAGTCCATGGATATTAGAATATTTATGAACTGTGCCAGCGTAACTAAAGCCAGACCAGTAGCACTCCTTACAATGCCTTTGGTCATTAAGGAAGATACTGACTATATTATGGCCCTTTTGAGAATCAGTGACATTCTAGTTCAAGAAAAATTCAATTGCGGAAAAGTCACATTGTCACAGTGAGGAGTATTCACTGAATTCATGGAGAACTTGCTCCCTGAAAATTATCCATAGTTATTACCACTACCATTATCATCTAGAAAATGACCTTTTAGATGAAGTACAATGGGAAAAGTATAGAGCAGTGTAAATTAGTGCACCTCACATCATGCACTGGATACTTGGAGCGAGGTACAGATGGCAATAGATTGAACTCTTAATGAGCAATCATGTCTCTAGTGATGTAATTATACCTGCTGGCACTTGTGCCTCTATGGCATCGTAATACTGTTGCTGAACTGGTACTTCCAAAATGTCTACTATGTTTTTCTGGAACAGATCGATCTCCACTTCACTGGTTTGAACACCAATGCCAGGAATTTCAGCTGCCCCCATTTGTTTCATGTCTGAACCTAAAATGTCAACGGTTACAACATTTACTCCCATTTCTTTTAGTTCTTCTTCAGCTTCCTTAAAATCATCCTCCAATGTAGCTGAGGTGACAACTACTGTAAACTGTGGGACTCCTTGGCTGAATCGGCTTCCTGCTTCCTCAGTAAAATAGACTTCACGCAGAAAGCGCAGGGCTGCTCCAGTCCACACATTGCCGCCCATAAATTCAGTGCTGCTCTGAATGTGGTTCAGAATGTCTTCTTTCCTCTCATATGTATTCAGAAAAAATTCTATTCTTCCTTCTCCACTGTATTGTGCAAGGCCAACCCGGTACTTATCAGCTCCAATATCTAGTTGTTCAACATTTTTGGCAACAAATTCTTTTGCCTTTTTGAAGTTGAAGGATCCCATTGAATCAGACGAGTCCAAGAGGAAAATGACATCAGCATAGTGCTTTGTAAATACTAGAGGAAAAATAAATAGTATATATTTTTAAAGACAAAGCAATATAGGATACAGCCTATATTTTAATTATAACACCTTTTGAACACCCTTCTCCCTGACCTGTGCAGGGAAAAGGACAGGGGGAGTGCATTCCTGTTGGTTCTTCTGGACCTCTCAGCGGCTTTCGATAGCATCGACCATGGTATCCTTCTGGATAGGCTAGCGGGATTGGGGGTCGGAGGCACTGCTTTGCAGTGGTTCCGTTTCTATCTCAATGGCCGATTCCAGAAGGTGGTGCTGGGGGACTATGGCTCTGCGCCATGGCAGCTATGCCATGGAGTACCGCAGGGATCCATTTTGTCCCCTTTGTTGTTTAATGTCTACATGAAACCGCTGGGAGAGGTCATCAGGAGGTGTGGGCTGCGGAATCACCAGTATGCTGATGATACCCAGCTCTACCTCTCGTTTTCCACCAATCCAGGTGAGGCAGTGGCTGTGCTGAACCGGTGCCTGGCCGAGGTAATGGGCTGGATGAGGGCCAATAAACTGAAGCTCAATCCAGACAAGACAGAGGTCCTGTTGGTTGGCAGATCGGGCTTCGGGGAGGGTGAATTGAACCTAGTCCTGAATGGGGTTGCACTCCCTCTTAGGGACAAGGTTCACAGCTTGGGAGTGCTCCTCAACCCAGAGCTTTCACTGGAAGCTCAGGTGACAGCGGTGGCAAGGAGTGCTTTCTTTCAGCTTCGGCTGATCCATCAGCTGCGCCCCTACCTGGAGTACGACTGCCTGGCGACAGTGACATACGCGTTGATGACTTCCCGACTTGACTTCTGTAACACGCTCTACGTGGGGCTACCCTTGAAGACAGTCCGGATACTTCAATTGGTTCAAAATAGAGCTGCCAGGCTGCTGACGGGGACTGGGCGTTATGTTCACATGACTCCAGCCCTCCGTCAGCTTCACTGGCTTCCCATTGAAGTCCGGGCCCAATTCAAGGTGTTGGTGATGACCTATAAAGCCCTTAACGGTTTGGGTCCTGGTTACCTGAAGGAGTGCTTACGTCCATATATGCCCGCCCGCCCCTTGAGATCTGTGGGAGAGGCCCTTCTCTGGGAACCCTCCGTGAAGGAAATTAGGAGGGTAAGTGGAGGAGGGCTTCCTCTGCGGTGGCGCCCAATCTATGGAATGCGCTCCCCAGAGAGGTCCGCCTGGCACCGTCATTATTTGTTTTTTGGTGCCAGGCGAAGACCTTTTTATTCAAATGTTATTTTAATTGTTAATATTATTTATTCATTTTATTCTTTGGCCAGGGCGACTTAATTTATATTGTTAATTTATATTATTCTATTTTGAAGTTTATTTATGGTTGTGAGCCGCCCCAAAGCTTTGGCGAATGGGGCGGCATAGAAGTCTCCTAAATAAATAAATAAGCACTTATTTTCATGGAAATAATTATTTACTTAGTGCATTTTCATTTGGTTAAATTGTACTTGCAGTGCGGGGAGGTTGCACACACAGTGCTGCAATGCAATTAACAAATACCATCACATTATTTTTGTGCTCCTCAGACTAAAAGCAAACACAATGGCAGTCCTAAAAGGATAAACAGCTCTTTGATCAGATTAAGGACTTAAACTTGAAATAAAATCAAGGCCATTTAGAGTGCTGGCTAGCTACATTATCAAAAGTAAGCATCATCAGAACAAGGGCCTACATCATCCAAAGAGGTATCTGTCTAGTCCTACCTCCTGTGACCCAAAGACGGGCTATAGGCATTGCAAGCTGATGGCTCATCCATTCCTAAACATCTTGATAGTTATTAAAGGATGACTCAGGAAGTGATGGAGTATGCCCGAAGTAGTTCTATCAGAAGTAATGTTTATCATTTGAACCTACTGTAAAGGTGACTAAGTTGCATTAAACTGACATTTGTAAGTGTGGGAATGGCTGGAGGGAGAAAGTAGGAAAGCACCTGCTGCACAAACAAAGCCAAGTCCACCCTTATCTCTAATCAGAGGGATGTGATGGAGAGTCTAGCTGCAGCAAAAAGAACGACTGCTCTTCCTGGCACTGGAAGAGTAGTAGGGAAGGCAGAGATTCTCCCACACATGGAAGAGAAGCTACTCTTCCTGGCTACTCTCATCAGAAAAGAAAGACAGACGGCCAGATGGACAAGCAACCTTCCAGAGGAGTTCCAAGGGAATACAGCAATGGAAAATATGACCTCCTTTAAATTTGCATCAGTTGTGACTATTTGAAAGCTTGAGTATTTTTACAATAACTTTACTTATTACTGTCAGCATGATCTGTTTCAACTTTGTTCTTCATGGTGTTTTAAACAAATAAATATTTGGATCCTAGTTTGCACTTTCCTTGCTTCCTCTGGAATGCTATCTGTTCCTGTAGCCCACCCACAGCTGGTTCCTGTGGTGGATCCCTTCATATTCCCTTTGCAGCTATCAACATTCCATCCTTCCAGCCATACCAACCTTCTAGACTTCTACGGCCAAGAACACCTTAAAAATGAGTATGGACTTTGCTTTTAATACAGAGATGCTATTCAGGCAATCCCTCTGTGTTGTTCTGAAGCACTTTTTGCTGAGATACGAGCCATTGAAGCACAACAGCAGAACCTGGTCTTTGTTTTATGACAAAGCAAAAGTCTATGCTAGAGCACTTCCTTTTCCATATACTCACTGACACTGGATATTTCTGAGAATTTATGAGAAGATCAATTATGGATCAATTGTGGATCTGTCCTTTGTTGTCCATTCAGAATTGACAGTCAAGAGACAATTCGAGACAAGCTAGGCCTTTTCTTCACTTAAAAGCAGCCATGGGGAAGGAACTTGATTTGGGGCCATGGTGGCAGCCATGGTGGCAACCATTTCCAATACTGTAAATGTTTTTCTGATGCAACTGCCTCCCTGCAATCAGTTATTAAAGTTGGGGAGGAAAAAGACATGCAAAAGATAAGTCTCCTCCCCACCCAACTCTACTTCAGTTAATAGTAGCTACAGTGTACACAGTTTAAATCTGAGAAACAGCATAAGGGAGAATGGGAAATCCTCATTCCCTCAACACCAGAGCCATAATCCAAAAGCCATGTCCCAGCCACAGCTGCTTTTAACCCAAGAAAAATACTTTGGAAGAGGCATTTATAGATCACCTACAATATGTTTAGTTTGGCCCTTTGAGGCACCCTTAGCCTGAATTTGAATTAATTCAGGTCGGAGATTTTGTGGAGCAGCTTTAATATTTAAGGCCTGGATTTAAATTCTGACTTGGTTTTTGGGGGGAAGGGGCACAAATCTGTCTCTCACTGCCTCAGCTTCTCCCCTGTGCAGTGAAAATTAAGAGGCCCTGTCTTACAAGGTTGAAATGATAATTAAAAGAAAGAAAACTTAGGGTACAATCATATGCATACTTAGGCAGAAAAGATCAATTCCCAGCATGCCTCAGCCAGCTGGTTGCCTGGAGGGACGCTGGGAGTTGTAGGGCATTGTTCTACCTGAATGTACATTGTAGCTTTGGTCAACTACTATGGCAGGGGTGGCCAAACTGAGGCTCGGGAGCTGCATGCAGCTCTTGTGTTGATTTTGTGGCTTGCCACTTGTTGCCATGGACACTCATGGGTGCCCACTAGCCACCTGCCACCACTGCCCAAAGGCACCCGCTTGTCAAACCTCTGACATTTACCACATGTGGCTCTTCTGTTGAGCAAGTTTGTCCACCCCGTACTATGACTTAAAAGTAAAGTAGGCCACATGAGTAAGGGTGCAATCCTGTGCATCTTTAGATAGACCAACTTGGTCACAGGGGAATATGGCCTGGTAGATGCAGGAATGCTGAGCAGGGTAAGATCTTTTTCTGTCTAAATGTATGCAGGATTGAGTCTTAAATTAATGATTGTGAACCTCCGGTCTTGATTTTCTTGTGCACAAATTCAACTTTTAAAAAACTGTATGATCTAATCCTTGAATTTATTTCCAGGTAATTTATATGTCAGGTTCCCTTTTAGTCTTCTAATACAGCTAATACAATATCACTCAGAAAAATAAGAGAAAGCACATCCTTGTAGTAAATTTAACACTGGAAAAGCAGCAAAGCATTGCCTGGTACACTTGTCACCCCAGGTCAGCAATTTTACTTACCTTCAATCTGGCTTTTCACATCAAAACAAACTGTTTGGAGAAGACTACTAGTAAGATCCTGTAGAAGATCAAAATTGTCAATAGTAAACAGAAACTTATTAAACGGCTTGCTGGCCATTTCCTTGAGCTCAGTAGTGTTCTGGATATCAACTCCCACCACATAAATTGAGATCCCCTTTGCCCTTAGTTTGCTAGCTGGAAGCTTGACTTCATCAGTAGCTCCTCCATCTGTGAACAGAATGACCATTTGAGGAATGTTCTTCTGAGCTCTGCTCCCAGCACTTTCAATAAAATAGTCTGTGGTGATAAAATCCAAAGCAGCCCCTGTGTAAGAGCTTCCTCCTCGGAAAGTCAAATGCTTTATGTGTTCCAAAATGATATCTTTTGAAGAGTATTTGTTTAGCATAAACTCAGGAAAGATGATATCACTATATTGGGCCAGCCCAATTCTAATCTGGTCATGGCCTATATAAAAGCTGGAAATCAGAGTGTAGAGGAAATCTTTCACCTTCTCAAAATTCTCCAGACCAATGCTGGTTGAACTGTCCACCAAAAAGACAATGTCAGCCACAGTAGCTTTTTGGCACACTAAATGAAAAAGAAATTAAAAAAGGGCAGGGAGAGAGAAGGAAGGGATTAGTTAGTCTTTTTCAGTTTGAGGTTTTTTCTGGCTTCAAACTCAAACACAACCTGATAGCTACTTGGTCCACCCAACTGGATTTTTTTTCTCCCCAGGTGGATTTAATTTTCATGCAATGCAAATAAATATGATTGGAGCCAGGAGCTTCTTTATTCCTTATTAAGGCAGCATCCCATTCCAGATGAGTCAGGGTAGAGCCATAACATTCTTCACAACTTGCTACTCAAATGGCCAGTATTTCCTCTTGTCCCAGCATTAGGAATAGGAACCAATTTTTCCTAATGCCTTAGTCTGCCATGGCATGCCTTACCATACCAGGAGCAGTGAGATGCTGGAAGACAAAGCTGTGTGTGCCACACAGGAGTATGGTGGCTCGGAAACATTAATCAAGCTATCCTCATTCCTGACCCCTACCCCCCAAATAGGCTCAGCATCACAGATGTCTCCTTAAGAATTCAGACTGCAACCTGCAGTTGATACACAGTTCTAGGCCTCCACTGTGTACCATATAACCTTTCCTTCGCCCGCTAAGTTAGTTGCTGCCATCAGTTACAATGGAATTACCAGTGCTAATTCAGCTGTAAGCCCAGTCAGCTTCTGTACATAGAGTTTGGGAGCGGGGACACCAACAAATTACCAGGGGCCATAGACTAGTCCGATCCCACAGAGAAGCACCAACAAGTTATTTCCCTGAGCTAGAACCAGAAATGTAATTCCAAATCCTATTGGCTGGGCTGCACAGCAGAGGACGGAATTCGGTCAAAAGAGAAGTCTTAATACCAGGCCCAGTATGGCATTCCAGACATATTTTGTGTCTTGCAATGTGTTAAGCACTTCCACTGTTTTTAATTCCCATGCAAGCAGCAAAACCAGAGAATACAGGAAACTGTCCTATGGAGCTTTTCAATCTGATATTTCTCAAGCTGAGTTGCTGGCAGGCCTGCTACTGACCTTTGACATTTTATGAAACATGCTATTAAATTATAGTTCCCATTAACCTATTCCAGCACAGTAACTTTCTCTCTGTGTGAAAATACTTCTGGGATGATACTGACAGAGAGCCATAAGAAAGAAACAGCAGCTAACATCAGACTAGCATCCTAATCATGGATGTTTCTACATAGCTCTGTAGTGAAGAGCTCCCAAGTGAGGAGATCCATGACTATTTCAATATGCTGTTCTTTCAGAAAGTACTCCTGTGAAAGAAAATGCTATGTCCAGTGCTTTTTTTGTAAGAAAAACGGTGCCAGAACTCATGAAATTATTTACCTTTTGCACGTAGTCAATCGCTGTACACACACCCACACACGTCAGTTGTATAACGAAACATAACCATCGCCGCCTGCAGTAAGCACTCAGCGCACGACCACACGACCAATCACAAGCCAAGCAGCACCACAAGCCAAGCAGCGCCATCACAACCAGTGTGAAGTACGCATGCCACATGGACCAAACATCAAATTTTCAAAAGTTATTTTTAAAACTTGGAAAATCTGTCAAAAAAAGGTGCTGGAACTCCGTTCCGGTGAGTTCTATGACAAAAAAAAGCACTGGCTATCTCAGAACCAGCTCTTTGCTGAAACCAGAAAACTGTGGTGGGGAAAAGATGTTATGTTCATGTATAATGTTAAAATCATGTTTTGTACTTCTCGAACTGTTTGTATTTTGAATTTTGGCTAAAATTCTACACTTGGCTAAAATTCTGCTGAATACTGGCAGTTTTATATATTATAGGAACAGCATTTGGAAATGACATATCTTAAGATAAGCAGTGGATTCCCATATATATCTACCCAGAGTAAGACACCTTGAATTCTGTGGGAATTATTCCCAGGTATAGGACTAGAGTCTTTAAAAAACACTCATGTTCTCACAGTTGTTCTGAAAATGTCTTTTGTATTTTTTACAATCAATTTCATTCAAATTGATAGAAAATAAATTGTGTTCAAAAATATGCTAAAAGGAGAAGGGACTTCTAGTGACATTTCTGTGGGTTACGAAGTGGCTGAGTGGTGTGTGTGAGCTTGTCTTCTCTTTCACTGTACAGTTCCTTCTGCAGCAGTCCAGAGACTCCATGGATTTTCATGCATCATTTCAAGCTCAGGATAAGACCGCCTCTCTTGGTACTTTTTGGATCAGGAAGTGCAGGGAGCCAGACTAAGGGGTACTGCAGCCCAATGGGGAGATGTGTAATTGAAAGGAAACATACACAGCACACTTGTCCACCTTTCAAAAAACCTCAATGAAAAGAGTGAAGGAAACTTCTAGGAAATTGGAAGAAGATTTTAGCACAGTCAGCACAACACTGTCCTAACTGTTGTGAGTGAACACATCTTACTGGACTAGAGAATCTTGGATTATGTTCTTACCATGCCACAAATTCCCTTCTCTGATTATGGAACTGACAGCTGATAAGATGCTGCAGAATATGAAAGCCAGAAATGGCTGTTTGACCTACAAGACACTATGTTGAGGGTGGGTCAAACTATTATTATTATTCTACATTTATTTCCCAACCTTTTTCCTCTTGCACGGAACCTGAGGAGGCTTACATAGGCCTCCTTCACTCCATTTTTTTTCATTCCCCTAGCAACACTGTGAGGTCAGTAAAGCTGAGAATGAGCGACTGAGCCAAAGTCACCCAGTGAGTTTCACAGTTAAGCAGAAACTAGTAGATCTTCCAAGTCCCCAGTTCAACACTCTAACTACCACCCTGTACTGGCTCTCTATTCATATTCTGCTGTAATACCTAGAAATTGATGGGGGCAGTAGGTCCCACAGGTTATGCCCATAAAATGGTTCAAAAGCTTGATCTGAAATTTGGCCAAGTAGAAGAGATCAGCTTGCTTGAGGATAGTTTATGCTGATTTTGAGGTAGAAAAAGAAATTGATGACTTATTTATACAAGTTCACATTTTGATGAGTCACCTCCTATGGTTTGATACATGTTGCATATTTTCTTTTTCATAAACTTTGCCAGGGTTAAACTATATGATCCAATTTCTGCATTAGTGCAGCATCTTTGAGAATGCCCTTTGTTGTTTCAGATTGGGGGAAGGTCTCGTATATGGTATGCCATAAAATGCATGCAGTTTTTCTTTAAAATTCAATTTTCTGACTCATTTTATCCTACGGAAGTTCATAAGGTCTGTCTGTAGGCATGATCAGATTCAACCTTCAAGAAAGAAGGGATATTATATGAGTGAGCCAAGCTGCTTATTAAGGAACAGAATGGAGGTATGGAATGACATTATTATCTCAGTTTTAAGGTTAGATGAGGTTTGGAACAACAGGGAGTATGTGCTGCAGTATTAATTCTTCTTTGAACATATAACAGAGTAATATGAGCCTTCATGTCCTAGTGCCCTGTGGTTTGTTTTTCACTAGGCTTAGAAGGCCTAGTATAAAGGTTTACCCTTAGATCCTGACCCTAAGAAATCAAGTTATTTCTATTGAGTTTCCAGAGTTTTAGGACGTGTTAAGCCTATTTGTGCATAGTATACCAAGTTATGTTACTCTGCTGGCCAAGAACATCTGAGGTTGTCGGTTCTGTAATGTTTGCATTCCTCAAGTTGCTGATCAGGTCTAGGACTTGAGCCAAGTCAAGGTGCCCCAAGCAATTTACACAGGGAAACCTGAAGAATAGCAGTGTCTCAATTGCAAGCAGGTTTGGTGAAACCCTGAAACCCAGTGTATTGCCATCTGCCTCTTCCCTTGTGTCTGCTTCTCTAAATATCTGTTGAGTAAATCTTTTTTTTTTTTCCATATTGCATTTGGCACTGGTATAACCTGCTGTTACTGGAAACACCTGAGCTTGTCATGGGTTTGCACTTAGTGCATTTTTCTAATAGAGGAACCATGTATAAGAAATTCTACTGCAATGGTCTATGATTTCTGTATACTCTTGTAATTCTGTGTGTAGCCCTAGAGGGGGTGAGATACTCTAGTGGTAAGATCTCTTTTACCTGGTTGCCTTTTTTCTTGCTTTTATCTTGTGATAAAGTTGTATACCTTTCCTTCAAAATGGGTGTGTGTCTTATCTCCACTCCTAATAAGATCCTGTGGAAACTCAGCCTGATCTTTTCTGAGCTTTTCTGGTTGAGATAAAGTTTTAAGCATCACTGAGGGGAATCCACAATATCCTATGGTTGCTTGCACACTCTCCCAGAGAGGGAGTAGTCCCCACCATATTTCTACTATGATTGTTTCATTGTACTGCATGGGTGGAGAACCAGACTGTGAACTTTTTAAATATAGAACTTCAAAGTTAAAGCATTCTGAAATCGGACTTTCCCAGAGATTTCCCAGACACAGCCACTCTCTAGGCCTGCTTAAGGAATAATTGAACTCTAGGACTTCTTGTTTGCAAGACAAAGTGTTTGACTTCCTATGAGCTATGGCCTCTTAGGAATGACATGCCCCAAAGTTCCTTTATGCTGGCTTTTTCTGTGCACTTGAAAGGAGCCATTTCTACTATTATTTTTACTGGCCCCAGAAGAACATGAGAAAAGCCCTAAAACATATTCTCTCCAAAAGAAGACCATTTTTTGGACCAACTTGTTGGTGCTCAAGTAAACATGGAAAAACACTAACACTACATGTTAAGCTGAAAAGTTTTTTGTGAGTGAAATCTGTTTACAGAAAGAAAGGGAAAAGACCTCTCTCTCTCTCTCTCTCTCTCTCTCTCTCTCTCTCTCTCTCTCACACACACACACACACACACACACACACACACACAGTGATATTCTTGTAAAACTTGGGAAAACTTGGGTGATTTGTCGAGTGGCTTTCTCTACAGTAGTACACAGCATTTGAACAATATTTTGGGATATACTCTGAAGACTAGCAAAATCTTCCACATTAAAGACATAGGCTTCATCTGGGTCACTTGCAATTTCTTGAAGCTCAGAAAACACAGCATCTTTAATGCCTATGGCATAAACAGTGATGCCTGCATGCTTGACTTTTTCTGCTGGCTCACTGATATTATCCTGTGCTTGCCCATCTGTTATCACTACTGCAATCTGAGGGACACCTTGATTCTGCCAACTTCCAGCCATTTCATTAAACTGGTTGTCCAACATAAACTTCAAGCTCAATCCAGTTTTAGTACCCCCTCCTTTGTAGTGCAGATTCTGTATTTTCTTTAAGATGTCCTCCTTGTGAAGGAACAAGTTCAGAAAGAACTCATGGTGGGGTAGATCTGTGTACTGAATCAGTCCAATTTGGATTTTATCCTCTCCGATGTCAAAACTATCCACAAGGGTGTATAAGAAATCTTGTACCCTGTTAAAATTATCTTTTCCAATACTCCAAGATCCATCCACCAGAAACATAATATCTGCAATAGCAGATTCTCTGCAGGCTGGAACAACACATTACAACATTCTTTCATTCTTAGCAAAAACTTTCATTCAATGCTAGATGGACAGAACAAAGAACTTCATGTAACTTATGGAATTCACATCCACTAGATAGGGTGATGATTATTAGCTTAAGGCCACAATCCTGTGCATGTTTAGACAATGAAGTAAGTACTAGAGAAGTCCTACAATTTCCAACTGTGCATTACCAAGGGTTGTAGGACTTTTCAATCTAAACATGCAAAGTAGCTTTTTTTCAAATGCATTTAATCACATTCATGAAGGTTTCATCTATACTATCTGTTGATGATGATAACTTAAACTGAACCTCCATGTACAGAGGTAGTAAATCTCAGAGCAACAAATATTGAAAACAAATGACAAGAGCGCCATTGCTTTCATGCCCTGCTTTCTGTGGAGAGACCTGGCTGGCCAATGATAAGAACAGGCTGCTCGACCAGACAAATCCAGAAAAGTGCTTATGGTCATAATCCAATTTATAATTTCAGAGGGTTTTAGGTTTCATTGGGGGAATTGGGGGGGTCTTGTTTGTTTTGCAAAATAAATTTCAGTCAAATTCAGAATTAATTAATCTCTTTTTCTCCTAGTGGCATTGGTAGACATGGCAATTTTCAGTAAAACTTGTATCCTAAATACTAAACAAAAGATGGGGAACTTCCAGAAGATGGGATGCTTCTAACAATCCAAAGGCATTGTGCAGAAATTCTGCCTTTTGTCAGTTTGGGCACAGAATAAAGAAAAAAAGATGGAAGAAGCAGCAGGAAAATGCGGAATTGCTATGAATGTAAGATGACAACGTTTGGAGCCTCTGCAAAGTTCCAGCATGAAGCAGACTGATGGCACAATAATAACCTGCTCTAGAGACTCTCTTATCATGTTTCATATTTGCTTATTTTGAAGGAGAAAATGATCATCTCTCCATGACAGTGGTAACCAAGCATAGATTCCCTTGTAGTGCAACATCCATCATCCATGCGGTTTTGGGAATGATGGGAGTTGTCATTCGACATCTGCAGACCAAAAATTGGGAATCATTGAGCTAGGAGAATTTGATTTTTTGTACAAGACAGTTGCAGAAAGTAGAAGAAGTGTATGTCAGGCCGAATTCTGAAGAAATCCAGAATGCCAGACATTTTTCAGCATGAGCACACAATGACAAGATACAAAAAAAAAGATACCTGAGCTCTGTCAGATAAAAGAAACAACCTAACATAAATCAATAATTAATTCAATTGTACCAGTGAGTTATACCCATTATTATACCCATTATATCATTATTTGACATTAAAGACCACAGAACTTTGCCACCTATCTCATGCAGTACCAAGGAAGTGTGAGCATTACATTACCAGTAATTTGGTCATCAGTGGAGCACAGAGTGGTCAAACCAATAAGAATTAAAAACGGTTTCCAATTATCCATCCTGAAAGCACCCCTAGAGGTAGGGAAAAAAGGATATCCATTAGGCATACTGACAACATTCCCTTTGTTATACTTATCCAGATTTCTCTTGTATGAAAGCCAGCTTCTGCATGTAACATTTGAAGATATAAAGCTGAACTGATTCCATTCAAAAATATTGTGTTTGGGATGGTAATAACCATCGCTTGCTATTGCATTCATAGTAAAATACAGGCATGGGAAGCAGCTCAGCAGAACTGACATTGGAAAAAAGTGGTGATTGAACAAACCCTTTCCAGGGACTACATGTGGACATAACTACAAACCTTCCCACAAACCATGGTCTGTGAGGGGCTGCCAAACCAGGACATCAAACCATGGTCTGAGGCTGACATGCAAACCACTGACAAGCTGTAGTTGTGCTCCCCTTCAAAGATGGAAGCTGTGTGCTGAATGGAAGAAATATGAAAATAGACAAGCATCCCTAAAACCTGGTTAGCTTCGTTTGGACCTAGAAATCCATACCAGAGTGTGTGTTCTTAACTATAGTTATCACAAACCATGGTTTGGCTATGTCTGAACTGAGCCATTTTTAGCATATAGCAGTCTGGTCAAAAATCTGCTTTTGGTCTTTTGCCAGTGACAGGCCAGATGGAGAATAGTAGTATTTATGGAAAATAGTTATGACAATAAAAATAGATTAGCCTTTGATTAATCATGACAAATAGCATCCTGCAGACAGGGCCAGCTTTGTATGAGAAACCAAGTGATTAGAATCCACCTCTCAAATACACATAATTTATAACCGCATAGTCCAGCACTCCTACAAACCACTGGAATGCCTGGGATTATCCATTTCAGAAGCTGCTGTAGCTTGACCTTCTGAAAGTATGTAATACAGATCTACACTGCATTCTTTTCCTTATGTAAACCAGACTGGGAAGTCAGCACCATCTGTTCAAGCATGACCCCAACAGCATTTTAGCCTTAGAAGAATACTGCTGTCCAAGTTTCTTTCGAAACTGGGTCAGTCACAATGCCTGATCTAGAAATGTGAAAGACATAGTCTTGCTTTTAATGCAGAGGAGTTTGAAAAGCAAGACAGTAACATCAGGGAGGCTGTACATAGACAACCCATGGCAAATAAAGCTCATAGGAATTTAGATGCACAGGAACCTCAACTCAAGGGTTGAACAGCAGCTGGGAGTTGGTGAAGGGACCAGAATAACCTCTGCATGGCTCACCATTCACCATTACAAATGTTACAAAGTCATCCCAGCTTTTTGCTTTTAAACAAGCTTCTGGACTTTTGCTCATTTTGTAATCTGGGTCCTTTGTAGTTCCCTTGCATATACCCCAACTTAATATTATTTGCTTAGAGAGAGACCCAAATAATATGATAAAGTTCAAGACCTGCTTCCTTCAATCCCAGACTTCTTGCTGGTCTGACTGTTCAAACTGACTGGTCTGTCATCTTCCACCCCAATCAAAATTCTTTCTTTCCTTTGGGCTTAGCTATAATTCTCACAGTAGTTGGGGGACTGGGGAGGGGTATGGGTTTCTCAGCCGCAGTATAAAGCTGTAATAGGGCTATCAGAGAAATCTGCAAATGGATTCAAAAGTGATTGGATTGCTAGGAATTTGTTCTGCAGATTCAGCTGTGTGCGCCCCCACCCGCCCTTTTAAAACATTTTGGGAGTTTGCAATTTTGCACTTGCATTAACATATTAGTGCAAGTGAAGTTTTCATACATCCCTTTAAAAATCAATTTCGATCAACGAATGAACAAAAAAAAAGAAAGAATCAAAGAAATGTAGACAGAACAGATCAAGTCAAATCTGTGCATCCCTATTTTGAGCTGTCCCTGTTGCAATGCAATATTTTTTTGATTAGCCTTATCTTCAATGGGCAATTAAGACGCAAAAGCATTTCAAAAGACCTGCTCCTGGTAGAGATGAAACTGCTGGTATGAATTGAAACAGCTGCCTGCATATTTTTACTTTTCTCAGTGCCATCATAATGAGTGCCACCTGCACTCCAAAATGTGTCACTGCACGGCTGGTTTTCTGGGATGTGAATACATCATTCACATTTGAAGATATCAGTGTATTGCTGAATCACATTCCTGCATCCTGGAACCTATCCTGTGGCCACAGCAAGTGGACTATATGATCCTTCATGTGGGCTAAGAGACTCATACTACAGGGAGGGAGACACAAATCATCTCCCTCAACCACTCCATAGACTATGGACCTCTCGCCACTGGCATCCTGTGAGAGAATAGCTGATGATAACAATTTCATCTCAACACCCATTCCAACATTTGGTTAACCTCCTTCAACCAATATTAGGGATACGGAAGAGGAACTTTGAATATTTCTGTCCACATATGTGAGTATACATGTATACATATATTTTATTAGTAATACTTTCAAGACGAGTTCAGTGATTCTCTGATCATTACTGTGTGGCTATATGTTGTTCTTCTTGTGTCTGTGTTTTTGTTTTGTTCATTCTGGTAAAATAAATACATAAATAAATAAGCTTTCATAGAAGGTACACTTGTGTCTTGGTGCTGAGGCAAAGTGGTGTCAAGACAGCACAATGTGTCTTTTTCCATAGCTAACCTCTTTGCCCAGTGGCTTGTTCCCAATCAGACAAACTGCAGCAATGAATTGCATATGATACACATGGTATTTCTGGGCTGCTTGCAGAGAAGCAAAGCCACAGAACAAACATCAGGACGGGGAGATGTAATCAACTGGCTTGGAAAAATAACCTGCGTCAGTAGTTGTATTCCTGTTGTCCGAATGTTAAGGACCACACAAGTGAGTCTACATTAACAATACGCCAACATCCATCTTCATACAGAAAAAGGACGCACATTGCATTGGAAAACAGGAAAGGTTTGTTTGTCATGGAGGTTACACAAAGATCAAGCCTACACAACATTACAACTAATCCTATGGATAAGCCAGTTTACTGAACAAGCCACAGTCGGTGTGACAGATGATCAGATTCACTGCAGATTGCCCCTCACTTCCTTCTCTCTCAGTTCTCCAGTAGGCCCAGCAAAGTATCTAGCGAGTTACTTGGAAAGCGTGACAAAAAACTTGCCATGCTTTCAAGCCTATCTGTGCCAGCAGCAGCCACCACTCCACTGATGCTCAAGTAGCATTCTGGAGTGACCATCACTAGCTCAGTCTCCTTTCCAGTTCCTGCCACAACTTTTTTCCTTGTTTCTGGGTCATGAACTTTTTGTGATCTGTGCCACTGCCAGCCCTTCAAAATACCCAAGCAGCACACTAGAGCAGATGTCACTGGTTCTCCACCTTTTCTTCTTCTTCATCGTCGTCATCATCACCACAAATGTTCACAAATAGTTGTAAATTATTTTAAACCCAGTCTTTCACAGGTGCACCCTTGCAGGTAATTGAAATGAAAAGTCAAGCCCACTCAATGTTGTGGTAAATGTGCTGTCAAAGCACACTAGGTACCAGCCATCGACGTTGACCAAGCAAGGCTGCAAGCAGGTTATTTTGTTACTTTTCTTCTCACTTGACAGCTGTCACACAGCAACCTGTCAAGTAAAAAGCAAAAGTTCTTTGCTTGTATAACAGGATGGTGAATATATTATCCCCAGTGAGATTATTTTGCTCTGAAGTGTGGACCTGACAGTTTCAGTGTCCTGTGGCTTTTCCATCCTTTCCTGAGAGTTTAGGTGTTCAGGAAAGTGGGAAATTGCATTTCACCCCATTTATTAACAGCTCTCAAAAGCAATGGTTTTTTTTGTTTTTTTTTTTTTTTTTTTTGCAGGGCTAACCATGGTATTTTGACAGGAAAATATGCAGCCATGAAATTTGCTGTCTAATTGACAAAGAGGGGGGATATTCTGAAAGAAGGCACAGGTGGAACCCTGTGGTGAACTTCTAGGAACACACCACACTGTAACATTTTGTACAAGTCCTACATGTACTACTGTACAAAAGAATATGAGCCAGCCAAAATTGTTTAGCTATCTCAGTTAGGGAAGAATTTATTTGTTTATTTTGGTCTCTTTCTCATTTTGCAGTTTTAATTTTGGTCTGTCCTGAACTTTGAAAGATTTTTTCAATGTTAAGTTTGGTTTATCTCAAACTTGAACGTTTCCCTTAGTTTGTTTAAACATCCACATCTGTATGCCTTCTTTTTGCCTTTTTTTTTTTTTTCCCACTGAGTATATGCCTTTTTTGTCCACTGTAGAAAATGTGAAAGAGAGTCCAGCAGTAATACTGAAATACAACTGAAGCACCTCTCCTAAATGAAAGAGTTCCTCCTTTATTATCCCCTTTGTATTTTCTCTTTAACCTCTATAACCCATAAAAATCATAATTATATCATATTTCTGTTCCTTTATTAACCCATTAACTTTAAGCATTCATAAGTAACTGTAACCAAACTGAAATAGGGAATATTTCAAACCAAAGTATTAATAAAATATTTATTAAAGTCCAGTCTTTGAACTGATAATTTTTCTATTTTATTCCTGATTTTTACTCTGTCTGCATTAGCTGACATATCTTTCAAGAGACTTTGAAAGAAACAGCCCTTTCAAAACAGAAATGGAAGTGTCTTTCCCAGAAGAGAGAGCAACTCCTTTGTGGAACTGTACCTCTCCTTCCTAGCTTCCCTTTAATGACTAAAGACCATAGCATCATGCCCCACAAACTTTGTCTAATAGGTGGATTTCTGTATGCAATTATGCCTGACACACACACGTTTTATTAGTAAATTCCCTAGTATAATGAATTTCAGAACATTTTCACTAACGTGCCCTTTGTATGCCCTTTTCCTTAATAGACTCATTTTTTGCATGAAGTAACAGGCACATTTTGAAAAAGAAAGGAGTTTTGGTTAACATATCGGATCAGAAGTGTGAAATCAGCAACAACCGTATTAAAATGCAAATGGACCCAGTGGAAGAGATTTAAACATGTGCTCAGGTTTCTCACTGAAGGCAATGTACTGGGCACTGCAGTCCTGTGCCTACTGGACAAGATTCAGTTGGCCAAAGATTTTTTCACAATCCCAACTGCATCTTCAGAAATTCAGGTCAGAGGTCAACTGAGGTCAGAGGTGGGACCCTGTGCTTGGAGTACCACCCACACAGCCATCAAAACCAACACTGAAGAAACTGCTCTGACTGCTTCTCCAAGATCAGAGAACATTGGTGGACATTTGGGAGTGGGGCAGAGGGATTCGACATGCACAGCTGGAATAAGAGGAATCCTGCTGGTCGCTCAGCTGCCTTCCCGGATGTTCTGAAGTGAAATTGGCTTCCAGTAAATGTTTTACTGGAAGCTACATTCACCTCTGCCCTTCTCCCACTTCCATGGGATGCCCAGAATCCTCCAAATTTGGAGGGTGCAAGCATCCACATCAGATTAAACCCTAAAAGTACTTTGCTATAAATCGGGCTCAGTATAGCTGGGGCCATAGAAAAAATAAGGGTTCCACTGTCATGACCACTGTTCATTTTGTGTCTCTAGAAACCCAGGGCCTTTTCAGAGCAGCTTGACTAAAGAACATTGCACTGCCAGATCAGAAAATTAATTTCATACCTTAGTTATAAACACCGCACAAACAAAGGATAGCAAAAGAGAACTTTAAAGAACAATATTTTGAAAAGACATATAACAAAGTGTGGTATACAAGCTACTTTTTTAAAAAGCACAACCATTTCAAATGTAATTGGCATGCATAATTTTAATTTGTGAAACTATGCCAAAACAATGCAAAATCAGTTCCTCTCTTTTGAGAAGAAAAGTTTTAAAATGAAACATCTGCTAGTTGCTACTCAGCTTACTTGTACAAAACAGTTTCTGGAACATAAAAAGGCAGGCGTGTTTACTTTTTTAACCTGCTTACTATTATATTATCAGTTATGAAATACAGTAATTTTGAAACTACAAAACCAAATGAAACCTTTAAAGGATAGATACTGTACTCTTGGTCTTCCAAATATAGTTAAATACTTAGACCAAATCATAAATAAACACTTCTTAGAATTAATATTTAATGTTATTTTATACAATGCTTGCATCTTTTATTTCCTGCTCAAGTATATATTCATGCAATGTGTCAGGAGAACTTGTAGTATAAAATGCAGTCCCTCATTCTTTTTCCCATTAGAAGGAGAAAGTACACTTGAAGAGGAAAGAATCAGATTCACACTTAGGCTGGAATCTAGAGGATATCATGAGACATACCAGTGTGTATCTTACTTGCCCTGCAAACTCTCTATTCTTCATTTCATTTCCTGTATAATTAAAGATAAAGGAGCATCATTCTGTTTGTGGTGAATTAAAACACCACTGTGCTTTAAGTAACCGTGAATAACTTACTTTCTCCTACCTGAAGAAGCTCTCCCACTTGCACTCTTGTTTTTCTGAACTTTCTTTTCTTCAGGAAGTGATATACGGAGGCTGAACCCCAAACTATGAAAGGAGTAAAGTACACAACGTTAACACATAGGTCCAGCATTTTAATGGGTTTTTGAACTTTTTCTTGGCACTGCAAGCAGCAGCAGCATTTAGGAAGTATCTGTTCCAATACTCCCCTCCAGCCACCCTCAGCCTGTACACTTTACTTCTAGAACTAATTATGAGACTCTAGGAACATTTAAGCTGCTACCCCTCTCATGGCTAGACATCCTATGAGCTAAGCTGCAACACTGTAAAATAACTGATGTCTTTCTTATCTGCATGGAAAGTTGATCCATGGACAATATTTTATCAGTACGTTTTTCAAAATAACATAAAAGTGCTCAGTGAAGAACGACACACATTTCTTGGGGAGACTGATGGGGAGTAGCATATATTTTCGCCCTTTTTAAGAGAAGCACAAACTTCTTAAGAGAAGCACAAATCATTTATTGCGGTGAATGAATGATGAAAGGCATCCTACACATTGTACTCACTTAACTTCTTATGTCTAGTGGTCCATATGATCTCCCATCTGTCCTTTTGCAGGTCCTTTCCAGAGGCATTAAATTTCCAGCTGAGACCAGCCACCAATTGGAAACTCACTGAGAGCTTTCTTCTCAAGAAATCCCCTGCATGATGTACTCCTTAGATAATGTATCCTCCCAGACTGAACCCTGACTCTTGAGTAAACAGAATTAAAGCTCTGGATTATTCTGGGAGGAGAGATGTTTCTAACATAGATCTAGGCTTAATAATCATGTCAAAAATGTTCCCAGTACTTAAGAAAGTAGGGTACTGGAGCAGTATTAGTGTCTATGTATCAGCTGAGTTAGTTTTGCAATCAAATTCCTCTTTGACCATGAATTCTTTAAATGACCTCAGGCATTTCACAGTCTCATTTCCTTATCTGTCTACATAGGTTCTCATTACTAGCCATCCAGTGACTTTTGAGTGATAGCACAATCCTATGACTGCTAGACAGTGCCTAGGCGGTTATTGGATTTTCTAGAGCCCAGCTGCCAACTTGAGCTAAGGTAGACCATCCTCCTGCATCTAATGCAGAAAGAACTACACTGTCTGCCTCTCCAAGGCCATAAATGCACCCTCAGAGATGGGGCTGTCTGGGTATTCAGAGGCAGAGAGGAGGCAAGTGATATACAAGGTATCCTGGTGGACCTCAGCCTCCTTCTATCATGCTCTGCAGTTGCCAAAATGGACTATTTTACCTCTCACACTGGTCCAGATAATGGTGATGGAGAAGAGTGGGAGCCATGGCCTCCTTGCTCAAGGACTGCCAAGCAAGCCTGGGGTAGTAGCGATGAGAAAGAGGATGAGAAGTGAGAGCAGGTGTGACAATAGCAGCAAGAAGGTACATTTGTTGAGGGAGAAGGGTCCACTGAGGGAAACATGTCAAGAACATGTCACTACTCCAATCAGTCTCATATAAGCATGTACTAACATGCTACGTTAATACAATGACAAATATGGGATGCTTCCTGATGGCTTTTATCACACCATGGCCTTCTGCCTCAATCATAGTGCAGATGTTGTTTCCCACCGATGTAGCTCCAGTGTTTTCCAGCACTTCTTCCGTCTTTTTGCTTACCATGGAGAAATTCATTAAGGAGAAAAAGTTAGAATAGCTGCATGGTGCCTTCCAATTGGTAGTGCTCAAAAGAACATAAGAGCTCTGTAGGATCAGAAGGGTCCATCTATTCCATTATTTTGTGTACACCTTGGCCAACTAGCAGCCCAGAGGAAGCCCACAGTCGGGCCATTCGTACATCCTCCTGCCCATGCTCCACAACACGTGAGGACATCAGCATGTTGCTTCTGATGCTGGAGATAACACGTTGCCATCAGGAATACTAGCTATCGATAGCCTTCCCCTCCAAAACTTGTCCGATCCTCTTCTAAAGCCTTCCAAATTGGTGGCCCTCACTGCCTCTTTTGGCAGTGAATTCCATAGTTTAACTCCATGCTATGTGAAGAAATGCCTCCTGTTATCTGTCCTGAATCTCTCAGCAGTCAGTTCATGCAATGTTGCTCATATGAGAAATAAAATGACCTCACACACTTTCTACACAACATGCCTAATTTGTGCGTCTTTTTTCAGAAGCCTCCCACCTGGATACAACCATGATTTCACCAAGAATTTCAGGATCAATAAGGTGTGTTTTTGTCATACAACTTTATAGCAACCGATCATATCTATAAGAAGCTGCTAACTTTGCATGCAATGTTTACAACGGCACCAAAGCTAAGCCAAGAAAGAAAAAGTCGGAAGCAAAACAAAAACCCATCAAAACAAATACTCAGACAACAAAACTTAGCCTCATTAATTCATGAACTTCTAGATGAAATCCAAGAAGAGGGATTTCTTAGACAAAGGGCACGAGGCATTTACTGTGCACCCAGAATCTCTTGCTCATGGATGCCTGCAGTGCCTTTTAACAAAGGCATCATCTTGTAGAATACCTGCCATCTTTCCCAGCCCTTTTCACTTTCTTTAGACTGAGGAAAGTCTGATATTTTCCTGAGTAGCACCATTACTTACTACAGAAGCCTAGTTCATTTCCACAATTCAACTTATACCACAGCACCATCTTGTGTTGTTTAATGGAATGTAAAGGGACATATTGAGAGGCAGAGAGGAAAACTCCCATGAAACAAACTCGGATAAGGGACACTAAACTTCCCTCACAGCAAACAGAAGAAGCAGCCTTGACAAAGTACTGTGTTGTTTGCCTCATACAGAGAAATCCAATTTTGTTGTTGTTAGTTGCGAAGTTGTGTTCGACCCATTGCAACCCATGAACAACCCATATTCAGCCAGGCCCTCCTATCCTCCACCATCCCCCAGAGTCCACTTAAGCTCACACCTACTGCTTCAGTGACTCTGTCTAGCCACCTCATCCTCTGCCGTCCCCTTCTTCTTTTGCCATCTATTGTTCCCAGCATTAGGCTCTTCTCCAGGGAGTCCTTCCTTCTCATTAGGTGGCCAAAGTATGTGTTTCATCTTTAGTATCTGGCCTTCTAAAGAGCAGTGAGGTTTGAACTCCTCTAGGACTGACCGGTTTGATCGCCTTGTAGTCCAAGGGACCAACAGGAGTCTTCTCCAGCACCACAATTCAAAGGCCTTAATTCTTCGGCGCTCAGCCTTCCCTGTGGTCCAACTTTCACAGCCATACATTGCAACTGGGAAAACCATAGCCTTGACTATACACACTTTTGTTGGCAGGGTGATGTCTCTGCTTTTTAGAATGCTGTCTAGATTTGCCATAGCTTTCCTCCCAAGGAGCAAGCATCTTTTAATTTCTTGGCTGCAGTCCCCATCTGTGGTGATCTTGGAACCAAGGAAAATAAAATCTGTCACTACCTCCATTTCTTCCCCGTCTATTTGCCAGAAAGTGATAGGACTGGATGCCAAGATCTTAGTTTTCTTAATGTTGAGTTTCAAGCCAACTTTTGCAATCTCTTCCTTCACCCACATCTAGAGGCTCTTTAGTTCCTCTTCACTTTCTGCCATTAGAGTGGTATCATCTGCATATCTGAGGTTGTTGATATTTCTCCCGATAATCTTAATTCGAACTGGTGATTCATCTAGCCCCACCTTTCTCATGATGTGCTCTGCATATAAGTTAAGTAGTCAAGGTGAAAGTATACAGCCTTGCTGAACTCCTTTCTCAATTTTGAACCAATCAGTGGTTCCATATCCAGTTCTCACTGTTGCTTCTTGACCCGCATATAGGTTTCTCAAGAGACAAATAAGATGGTCTGGTACTCCCATCTCTTCAAGAACTTGCCACAATTTGTTGTGATCCACACAATCAAAGGCTTTAGCATAGTCAATGAATCAGAAGTAGATGTTTTTCTGGAACTCCCTAGCTTTCTCCATGATACGGCATATGTTGGCAATTTGATCTCTAGTTCCTCTGCCTCTTCAAAATCCTGCCTGTGCTTCTGGTAGTTCTCGGTCCACATACTGCTGGAGCCTAGCTTGTAGGATTTTGAGCATAACTTTGCTAGCGTGTGAAATGAGTGCAATGGTGTGGTAGTTTGAACATTCTTTGGCATTGCTCTTCTTTGGGATTGGAATGTAAGCTGACCTTTTCTAATCCTGTGGCCACTGCTGAGTTTTCCAAATTTGCTGGCATATTGAGTGTAGTACTTTTAATGCATTGTCTTTTAAGATTTTGAATAGCTCAGCTGGAATACTGTCACCTCCACTAGCTTTGTTGTTGCTCAGACTTACTAAGGTCCTTTTGACTTCACATTCCAGGATGTCTGGCTCGAGGTCAGTGACCACCCACCCCATCATGGTTATCAGGGACGTTAAGCTCTTTCTGGCCACCTCTTCTTAATCTCTTCTGCCTCTGTTAGGTCCCTGCCATTTTGGTCCTTTATCATGCCCATCTTTGCATGAAATGTTCCCTTCATATCTCCAATTTTCTTGAAGAGATCTCTGGTCCTCCCTAGTCTATTGTTTTCTTCTATTTCTTTGCACTTTTCATTTAAGGAGGCATTCTTATCTCTTCTAGCTATTCTCTGGAATTCTGCATTCAATTGGGTGTATCTTTCTCTTTCTCCCAAGCCTTTCGCTTCCCTTCTTTCCTCAGCTATTTGTGAAGCCTCCTCAGACAGCCATTTTGCTTTCTTGCATTTCATTTTCTTTGGGATGGTTTTAGTTGCTACCTCTTGTACAATGTTGTGAACCTCCGTTCATAGTTCTTCAGGCATTCTATCTATCAGATCTAATTCCTTAAATCTATTTGTCAGCTCTACTGTATATTCATCAGGGATATGATTTCGGTCATACCTGAGTGGCCTTGTGCTTTTCCCTACTTTCTTCAATTTAAGCCTGAATTTTGCCGCAAGAAGCTCATGATCTGAGCTACAGTCAGCTGCTGGTCTAGTTTTTACTGACTGTATAGAGCTTCTCTATCTTTGGCTGCAGAGCACATAGTCAATCTGATTTCTGTGTTGACCGTCTGGTGATGTCCATGTGTAGAGTTGTCTCTTGGGTTGTTGGAAAAGGGTGTTTGCTATGACCATTGTATTCACTTGACAAAATTTTACCAGCCAATATCTTGCCCTGCTTCATTTTGTACTCCAAGGCCAAACTTGCCTGTTATTCTGGTTATCTTTTGGCTTCCTGCTTTAGCATTCCAATCCCCCATGATGATAAGAACATCAATTTTTGGTGTTAATTCTAGAAAGTGTTGTAGGCCTTCACAGAACCGGTCAACTTCAGCCTCTTCAGCAGCAGAGGTTGGGGCATAGACTTGGACTATTGTGATATTGAATGGTTTGCCTTGGATTCAAACTGAGATCATTCCGTCATTTTGCAGATTGTATCCCAGTACTGCTTTTCCTACTCTTTTATTGACTATGAAGGCTACTCCTTTCTTCTGAGGGATTCTTGCCCACAGTAGTATACTTGATGGTCATCTGAATTAAATTCACCCATTCCTGTCCATTTCAGTTCACTGATTCCTAAGATGTCGATGTTCAGTCTTGTCATCTCTTGTTAGACCACATCCAGCTTGCCTTGATTCATGGATCTCACATTCCAGGTTCCTATGGTGTTTAATTTTATACATTGCATGCAGAAAATTCTTGCTTTTCCATTTGCAATTAAATAAACAGACCTCTAACATCTATGCTAGGGAAAAGAAGTATGTCTGAAACCTTGGACTAAGTTAGCATAAGACTGAACAATACTAGGGTGGTGAGTCACAGACATAAGCAGTCTCATGTGTTTCAAATAGTCTGAATTAACTATATAGTGAGGCTCATGTTTGAGAAATCAGCTGAAGTTCACTCATTCCCACAAGAGATCCTCCATGATTCTGCTATTCAGTGCTTCTAGTGAAGACTCACACAATTTCTGAAATGTTGTGGGGCATTGTAGCCAACCCATTTTGTGAACACCAGGTTTAGCAGGTCTTTATCTGTTCCCAAACAGTCACTCTGTGTCACTGACTGGATTCAGACAACGGGGTAAGGATAAGGTGAGTGTGGGTTTGCTATTGAACCATGTGTTGCTGTTGAAATGCAGTTGTTGTGTTGTCTGAAGCCAGCTGAGATAACACACCATGGTGAACATTCCACAGTTCCCAACCGAACAACAACCAGAGGTTCTCTTCATGGGTTTGTTGTTAATAAATTAAAAACGTACATTTTTCCTGATGACCAAATGACAAGAGTCAGTTATTAGAGTTCTGTCAGACAGACATAAGAAGGCCTCCATCAAGAAGGTCAGAATTTGTAAGGATAAGCCTAGAGACAGATGTGTTGAGACCAGATGTCCTAAAAGGAAGTGTACATCAAGATAACCATGTGAATGCTTCCTGCTATAACCTTTTCCATTACTAATCTTTATAAAAGCTAAACATATAAATTCACTGTGTACAACTGTGGCAACTGGCCCCAGTAAAAAAGTCTTTTTATTGTATTTATTTATTTTCTATAACTTACTGACTTACTGGTATTGCCTGTCTCTCTCACTCTTGGACAACAAACAAGAGGAACTTTTTTTTCCTCAGCATTAGCCATGTCAAGTTCAATCCACACAAGAATGAAAAGCAGTTGGTGGGTGGTTTGTTTGACCAGATGGAGAGTGTTCGTCATGGGGTTACATTCCTCCTGAAGGAGCAGGCTCATAGCTTGGAGTTCTCTGGATCATCCTCCTCACTTCAGGCTCAGGAGTCCTCAGCAGCTTGGAGTGCTTCCTACAAGCTTCACTTGGTGGCCCAGCTGCACTGCTACCTGGGCAGGGATAAGCTGATCTATACCCTGATAGGTTCCATGGGAGTGTCCTTGAAGATGGTTCAGAAACAGCAGCTTGTGCAAATGCAGCAACCAGAATGATTTTGAATGTATAATACCAGCTCTGGCCTGCTTACACTGGTTGTCTGCATGTTTTGGAGCCCAGTTCAAGGTGCTGGTTTGGACTTAAAGAATCTTACATAGCTTGGGACCAAAATACATAATTGAGTACCTTTGTTAGTAAGAATATACTTGTATTCTACACTTATCATCTGAGACTCTACTTTGAGTGCTTCCTCTGATGAAGGTTCAGAGGATGGCAGCAAGAAGAGGCCTTCTCAGAGGTGGCCCCCGAACTGTGGAACACTCATCCCTCTGAAGTCTGCCTGACATCAATGTAGTCATCCTTTTGGCACCAGTTTAAGACTCTCTTCTACTCCCAGGCATTTCACAGCACATGATAATGTTTCTAACCAGTCCTGGATGCTTACTGATGAATCATTTAAATTGCTTTGTATGTAAATGGTTTTATACTATTTTATATTGTAATTGTAAGGTTTTACTATTTTGTAAACCACACAGGTAACTTTGCTATTGGGCAATACACAAAGGTTGTTCTTGATGATGATGTCCCATTGAATTCAGTGAATAGGATTCCAGTAAGAATAGAATTGCTGCTTTAAAATAATTTTAAAAATAGAACAAGAAAGTTTTGACAGCTCGCCTCAGGCCGAAGAGAAAGGGCCAGGCTAACTTCCTTTGGGGTATTGCTCTGCAGAGAGTTCTGCCACAGAAAAGATGCTTTGCTGTGTAAACACCAACCTAACCTCTTGTGGCAATAGGATATAGAAGAATAAGAAATCTTATTCTTAAACTATGACCAGGCTTGGATGGAAGCAGGTAGTCTTTCAAATAACCTGAACTTAAGCTGTTTAGGGTTTCCACAGCAGTTCCATTTGTGCCCTGAAACTGATAAGCAGGCAGTGTAGTTGATACAAGACCAACACATTATGGTCAACAAACCTCACACCAGAAAGCCATGAGGCAGCTACCTTTTCAGTGAAAAGGGAAATGAAAACTAGGATACCTGTTCAAAGCAGAGATATGCCAAAATGGCATTGTTCAGTGCAACAGCAATGAAAGCTGTTTCATTTCCTGTCATGTCTGCATTAAACAAACTCATTTGCAGCATACTTCAAAATCTGGGAGTAAGAGTAAAGGAACAAGATCAAAGAAGCTGCTCATAAGGATTTGTGATGAAGTTGTTGGATGTGTTCATTGATTTTTATCCTGTTCAAAGGTTTCCTCTGCTCTTAAAAGAACTGTAGACTAAGGAACTGAACTTGCAGTACTCTTGGATAAACTTGGCAGAACTTGCTGGTCGTTTTTTTTAAAACCTCACTTAAAAATTAAGATTAAAGAAAGCATGTGGTACCCAGAGATGACTGGAGATTTTCGAAGCAGGAGAAGCTGAAAAGCCACTGCATGGAAAAACTGTACACTTTGGCCCCACAACTGACAGTATTCCTGGTAGTGCTAAGTTCTGAGGAAGGATCCTCTGCTTCTGTCCCTGGCCAGCATACCAAGGGCCACTGGGAGGTTCCACCATAGGCTGCCAGGAAGACCATCTTAGCAAGGGAGGGACAGGCCCTGCCCTGCCATCAGCCAGAAAAGGAGCAGCTGTAAGGAGCTTGTCTCCCTTCTCCCTGCCTGAAAGCAGGCTTGTAAGAACTTTGCAAGTAACTAGTGACTAAATTTGCCTTTTTCTGCCTTCCTTCCCAATCCATTTTCCATTTGTGCAATGCCTTCTACAGTGTGATCCTGCAGGGACTGTCTTATGTCTTTTCACATGCCTTTTTAACTGAAGAGCAGGGCAAACAGGTTTAGATTATGATAATAATGATAAGCATTTTAATAATTAACAGCTGTGACTACTTTTACAAAGCGATAATCATTTAAACGAGAAAGCATACACTTCTGCATGGACTTCAGTGAGTTTTCATCCAAATCTCACATTATGGGAGCCCATTCTTTTTAAAGCAAATGAAAAAACCAAACAAATGAGACCCATTTGTTTCAGTTCACTCTTTTGAAAAATGCTATTTTTGGAAGAGGAGACAGTGAAGGCCCTTGGAATTCGGCTTTATCATGACTAATAAATGAGATTCACATGTGTTATCCTGGCTGACCCTTCTGCAACCTGGTGCTCCTCAAGTGTTTTGGACAACAACTCCCAGCATCCTGACCATTGGCTATGCTGGGTGGGACTGGTGGACATTGAAATCCAAAATCTCTGGAAGGCAGCAGGTCTAGAATGACTGGTATAAGGGTTAAAATACCCTAAAGAAGAAAGGGCTGAATGATCAACACTGCACTCCTGGATCCCGCACTTGAGACTAACCCAAATCCTTTGGTTCAACACCCTTAAGGGCAAATGTTTTCAGTGGGACATTTACAACTAAATGCATCTTGGATTGTGCTGTGTAGATGCTCTCTTGTGCATTTATACCTAAAAAGGATATAGTTTATTGACCCTGCTGTTTACAGTATCTGCATCCTAGCTGAAATGGAACACAAAGGTTAACATATTGTGTAAACCATATAGCACATGGATATTTACATATTACTTTAACTAAAATAACACAGGATGGGACCTAAGTAAATACAGGATGCTCAGTTGTGTCCTAGTTACTCAGTTAGATGGAACAGACATTACTGTTGTAACTGTCTATATAGTGTCCTAAACTGCCCCCATACATAAATGAATAAAAAATATCTTTGCTCCCAAGTCTCTCAACTTTTCTTCCAGGACAAATAAAATAGGTTGGAGCAGGGAAGTGACTTTCATCAGGAAATGGGTGCAAGAAGGAAAGGGTAACCCTCTGCTGCATTCCAGTTCTGCATCAGGACTAGGGTGGCAACTTGTGGATTGCCAAAAGGAGGGATGTGCATTAACAGAAAAGAAAGAGCATGAATTTGCATTAATGCAGAACTGCACCAAAATAGATGCTGTTGATGAATAATTCCAGGGTATTTGTGCTTTCTTCTGGTGATTTTTTTAAAAACTCAATACTTGACTTAGACTGGGCAGCCCTTCAGATAGAAGATATCTTCAAAATACAGGCCAGTTCTCCTGTAGTCTTTCCAAAGAGGATTGTCTTCTGTAAAAGAGGACATGTGATCTTCTGCGGTCGCTGTTTTAAAAACCCTTTAAAACAGTCTGGGAGCAACTTCTGACAGTTCTACGGCAATTTTGCCCCCTGAATCCAAGACCAGTCCAGAGAAGGATGCCTGAAAAGAGCCGAGCTTGGCAGCAAACCACTCCATAGCAGTTGACAACACTATAATAGTTACGTGTTGTTGTCTCCAACCTATTTTTTTCCATTTGGGTGCCCCATAACAACTACCAATGATATTTTTCCAGATTTTTTTTAATTCAGGGTAGGAATTACAACAAGGGGAGGATTCATGAGGTCTATAGGCTACATGTTGCTTGCCCAACTTAAAGATATGCAAATATGATCCCACACATAACATGTCATTTTGGTTGGTCCGTGTTGCTATCTATGTTTCTGAGCAAGGATAGCAATGGTCATCCAAGTACTCATTTCAGCTCTTGATGTTGCCTGTCTACTCCCAAACTTGGATGCTCACCCCTAGCACACATCCTTCCTTATAATTTAGCTCAGTTTTTATCTCCCAACAAGTGTTGTTTCTCAAATGCTTGTTTTGGAAGGGAAGAAATACCGGATTTCCATACAACTTACAAGTAGAGAAACTTTGGCTGAGCTTTCCTATTCATTTATTTATTTATTGAAAACTTTTGTACCCCACCCTATACATAAAAGTCTCAGGATGATAACAGATGATCTTCTATTAATATTTATTTATTTCATTTCTACACTGCCCCACAACCAAAGCACTCTGGGCAGTTATTACTTTGAATCTCTGCCAACAACTCAAAGGACTTCTGTACATGCACAATGAGCTAATCCTTCACTACAGCACCAGCCCACTTGGCTGAAGTGCACATACCACAATCATGGGGATGGAGTCAATTTTGTGCAGTGAAATGGAGGATGACTGCAATTTATTAGAGTTGTATTAAAGAATGTACTCGAAACTGTTTCTGGCTCACAAGAGATTTAATGTACTGTGCAAATCCAGCCCTTGTGTTTCTAGGAATCAGTAGTTGGATGAATTTTATTGTTTCTGAGAGGGGAAGACAAATAGTTTCCTGTTTGACCCTTGCCCACATTGAGTCCTCAGCCAGGAGGGAGTGCCTGGTTGGATCCAAGAGAACACTGATGCTTCATATGGGGAAGACGTGGTCCCAGCTGCCTCCAAGAAGGCATCCATAAAGTCATTTCCAAAGAAGCCATCTCTGCATTCAGACAATCTCACCAACTATTGACAGTGGTGCAAAGTGACTTGGAAGGACAAAACCCCACCTTTCCTACTGAATGGTTTGAGAATCTCCCTGTTCTCTCTACATTTGAAGAACTATTCTACAGTTGTTAATCTTGCTTGGTTACCTGCTCAGATATTTGGACTGCTTACAAGTGATAAACTCTTTCTTCATCTGTTTTGTTAAGTTGAAAATTAAAAATCAAAGTAAAAACAAATCATTTGCAAGTCTATAATATTCCCTTTTTGAACGCAAGCAGTTGATTGAGTCACCAAATGTCTTCTCCCAACAAGTGTTGCCATGTTCTGAGATACAGAATCTTTTATCTTTGGCAATAGCCTCTCATTGCAAGGGTGAGCCAATGATACACACTCAAATAAGTTTCTTCAGAAATGGGAAAATTTATTGAACACACAAGAGCCAAACTATATTAGGACTATTCTGGGGGAAATAATTGTTTGGCAAAAGGCACTTATACCAACTTGAGAATGGATTCAGTTAATTCACGGATAACAGATGAAAGGCGGATAAAGCAAATGTTCACAAATGACAAATGGAGAATGTGAATATCTATGCACTGGGATTGAATGGTGGAGAAATTAGCTGAAATCTAAGCTGGGAGTAAAGCCAAGGTCTGCTGTGCACAGAAGATAAGGCTGCTGACAAGCATAGAGTGGTTACAAGCATTCATATGCTCTAGGACAGGGGTCTCAAACTCGCGGCCCGCGGGCCAATTGCCGGGACAGGTGGGGCACGGGGAAGGGGCCCTGTGGCCTTCAAAGCGCCGGCGGCACCCGGGCCGGTCGTGGGATGAGCGGCCCACCACCACCGCGGTGGTGGAATACTTGATGCGGCCCAGCCTCACCCAGACTCTACTTCCAGCAGCCCCCAGGTAAGTTGAGTTTGAGACCCCTGCTCTAGGACATGCCTATGCGTGGAGAGTCTGGGATGAACAGGGCAGGTTACAGCTCTGAAGGTATTATGGGACTTGCAATAAATTGTGGGGAAGGAACTCATTCTATTGAGGGAAATGCCTAAACTTGCAAGAATACCAAGACAGAGAAAGAGATCTTACAGTGTCTTGGCTTGGTGGGTGGGCTGTGAGGCAAGGCTGGTTCCTGGGCAATCTCATTTTCACACACATTCTGAGTTCCAGTGTCTTGTGTGCAGCCTGTTGTGTGCGTAAACAGGAAAAAGCAACCAGAAGGGCTGCAGTCTGTTGATAGATTTGATGGGAGCTGGAGTGAAGACAGTGAAGACAAAGCACTTTGGAATGTCATCAAATGATAGTGTCAGCTCAAGGTCATGGAATGTCTCCAAGCACCATTGTCCTGGCTGGATGGGGGTGGCGACCAACCATCCCATGGGAATGGAGAGATAGCCCAGCAAGGGGCGGAGCTGGCGGCAGAAGAGGAGGAGTGTTCCGATCTGCCCATGGAAGAACAGGAGGCGGGTCCAAGGTCTGCCCAGGGGCAGAGATAGGAAAGTAATGACAGTGCCCCCCGCCCCCACCCCCAGCTGGGATGAGAAAGTCTCTTAAACATGACAAAGATTAAGGGGAGAGCTCAGAGAGGGTTCAACACTTTACTCTGGGTGAACTCAGAAATGCTTGACAATACAGAAGTGTAACAATAAAGCGCTGAGGAAAAGAACTCTGAAGCAGCATGTTTACTTGGGAGAAGGGCCGTTCCTCACAACACTGCCCACCCTTTTTTGCTCTTCAAAATATCAGTCCTTCACCCACTGACCACTGATCCTGCTGCTCATGCTGGGTGTTAAGCCAGTTGCTTCAAAGAAGCGAGCTTGATCATAATGGGGGGAAGAAAGAGGAAGTTTATACCAATGAGGAAGCCAGGCCAGATTTCTCACTAGATCAGCCTTCTCCAGCCTGGCGGCCTTCACAAGCATTTGGAACACATCTCCCATCCAGCAGGGCCATTGACTGGGATTTCTGGGTGTTGCAGTCCAAATGAGTCTGGAAGGCACAAGGTTGGGGAAGGCTGCACTAGATGATCCTGGGAAAGCTGTGGTAAAGTAGATGGCCTTCCAACAACAAACTGGTTCCCAAGATAGACTAACTTGTACCACCATTACACAAGCACCAGATAGGTATACAGAGGGAGGTTACTATCAGTAGCTGGAAGACCTCCAGAAGATCCTACAGGGCTTGAAATGTACTGCTTCTATAAGTTTGATCTGCCTTATAAATGAAGCAGAGGATGTGGTGAAACTCCTACGAAACTCTCTTTCATGGAATGGGGTCCTAAAAATAAAAGGATTGCAGGTAAGCCATCATTCAGCAAACCCGGATACCCAGATGGGCAGACTCCAACTGAAGCTTTCCAGATTGTTTGCACCACAAGGATAAAGAACAGAACCCAGGGTTCCCTGGCTGAAAGGAAGAGCTGACATATGCCACCAGGACTAACTGTGTTTGTCGAACAACAGCACAGAGTGGTAATTAGGCCCTTGGAAGCCATGGAACTATGGAGTTGACTGTATTTTCCCATCTTGGTGGGCTGGCCAGGAAACTAAGTTATTTCAGCAAAATAGAAACTTGCCTCTGGATGGCCCAGAACTCTGAAGACTTCAGGCCTGGAATTCTTACAGGGATCAAACAAAGACTTAAAGAAGAATAAATGACTTTGAGTTCAAACATGATAGCAAAACAAAAGGGTTTTCCTCTAACAGAAGACTCTTGGACTGAGTTAATAGTGTGTTCAGGCTCCCTGCAACAGACTAAAGTTGCAAGTTTAGACAGAAAAAGGGCCTGGCTGGAGCATGCAGAGAGATGTATAACTTTTTCAGTCTAAACTTGGAAAAGAATGCACCTTAACTTGTTATTTAAGCTATCAAGGGTCCAAAAAGCCTAGATCATGCTGGGAACAGTTGAATCAGGGCACTGCTGAGCCTCAGACTGGTTATGCTGAAAAACCACTGGGAAATCTTCTGCCATGCATCACAGCTAAGGGAAAATCACCATGTCTGAAACATACAAAAATATCTACCACTTCATTATTGTACATCCATCATTTACGGGACATGATTGTGCTTAATTTAAACCTGCATATGTGGTTTAACATGGCTTTCTGTCAAGATTGCTTGCCTAATCATCCCATCATGAGTTCAAACTCTGAATCAGCTCTGTTCCTGAGCCAAGTATCTTAAAACACCATTTGAGATCCAACACTTCATCGAGTTGACTGACCCCGCCTGCTATCCTGCCAAACAGCTTGCCAATAGTGGCCACTCAGATCAAGGCACTTTTGGGTGAATCTTATTTTATCGATCCATTTCAGTGTGGATGCAGACCCAGTTTCCGGTTTGAAAGTGCCTTGGGGGTGCTAGGAGGTCCTCAGCTTGTCCTACGCAAGCCGAGATGTAAGAGGAATGCAACCTTTTGATTGCCAAGGACATTATTTTGCATCCTTCCCTCCCTCCCAAATGCTCTTAATATAATCTTGGACATGGAGGATTGCTTTCAATGCACACATAACAATCCGTTTTTTAAGATATTAATTTCTTCTTGAAATTTCCCCAGAATCACACAACAGCAGCTGACCCAACGAAAACATGTTCAGTTACAACCAAAGATCTATGTTGGGTAGAGAAGCTGCAAGTAAGCATTTGATTGTGCAAAATCTTTTCCAAGAAAAAGACCATCTTGGGAAAAGCAGGGGGAGAGTTCAAAGAACTATAAATAAATGGCCAACACTTCCAGATAAATTCTGGGGACTTTTTTCCAGGTTCTGTAAACCCCTTTCACTGTAGATAGATCCATTAAATGTGAAATGTTACACGTAATACTTCCCCCAGCTTACAGTAAGACACAGGATAAAGCTTCTTCAAATATTTCCTGGTATTTATCTATTGATTTATCTATCGATAGATATGGTCAGAAACATCAAGTATGGACATAACTGGGAAGGGTGCTAAAGAAAACTGTCTGAGATTTGCCATGAGAATGTCACCTAAAGTTCAGTGTCTTGTGAAATGATTTGATCAACAGCTGCAGGGAGATGGGTGGGGGTGGAATAATAATTCCTCCAGCTATTAGAGCTTCCATTAAAGTGTATGTTAAAGACACTGAAAACTGCAGTCCCAGAGCACTGAACACCAGCTGATTGACTGGCAGGATTATGACATCCCTTCCGAGCCACATCAACCATCCTGTCTCCCTTGCTTTCCTGATCAATGTGCTGTCACTTTGCAGAACATACAAAGCCTGCTTTTCCACAGGAGGCCTTTTGAGGATAAGAAGCCAGCAGGCCTTATTTGGGAACTCTCTCTTTCCTAACCGCCAACTCTAAGAAACGTATTTGGAGCTGGACGGGGGGGGAAACAGAAGGCAAGAAATAGCAGATCATAGTGGAAAACTACTGGACTTGAGTGAAAGGAGAGGTCATCAACAGTCCAGAGATGTTTAAAACCACTGCATTAGAGCATATCTGTCACATGTCCAACATTTATCATGATACATCCAGTCCAAGCCAAACCAATTAGAGGCCTCCCACCTTGGGAAAGAACATACTCTTGGTTTAACAGAACACAGACCATTGCACTGTTAGAAAACTCAACTAGGCTGATATTTACTGCTTACAGAATTTTCCTTTATCGTGGCCATGTCCCATACCCCATTGTGCAATTCCACTACTGATCATCCCGCTAGTTTTGAAAAGTTCAGCCCACTAAATGGGAGGAGGAAGTTTGTAAAATATATAATTCAACATGGAGGGAGTTCTCTCATGGTTCCCCAGTGCTTGTCTTCAACTATGACCTGGAGACCTAAAAAGCTGTCAAGGAAGATGATTTATAGGGTGCCATCTGTGCACATAGGATTTCTTTTACATTGGAGGAAAAGGAGCTGTCAGTCTAAGTCTGGACAAGGTGGGGTTGGTGGCAGAGAAACTACAGACAGAAGGGGGTGAGTGCTTCAGGATGTAGATCATGAGCAAAAAATTTCCACACGTTACCTCAAACACAAGATTAATAGAAGATTAAACTAGATGGACTTTATGTTACAGAAAATGTTCCCTTAAAACAGAGGAGTTGAGACAAACAGGTGGACTAAAGAGAAAGCTTTATTTATAGGGTTTTATCCTGAACAAAATATTGCATTGGTTGGTTGGTCCTTTTTGTAAAAACTGGTTCACCAGCATCCAACTACACTAGCAAGACCATTGGATCAACTGGTGTTTCAAATATGCTGGTCTAATACTAGAAGCAGGCTTCTACACTAAGTTTAGGTTATTCTAAACTCTTTAAGCTCGGGTTATGAGATCAAAATTGCCAGAGAGATTACCTGATAGTTACCTAGCTGCAGAGACATATGCCATGAGACTCCTTAAGAAATATGCTCTTGACCCAGAAGATCTTAGTAACTTAGTAAGATCTTAGTAAGTCAGCAGCAAATGTTCTTTTCCTGGGCAAACTTTTTGAGTGGGTAGTTGACAACAAACTCCAGGTACTCTTGGATGAGAATGATAACCTGGATCCATTTCAGTTGGAGTCCAGTCTAAGGTTTGACATGGAAACGGTCTTGCTCATCCTGTATGACAGGAGAGAGGGAGAAGGAGTATGACCCTGTTGATACTCCTGGACTTCTCAGTGGCTCTCAGTGCCATCAACCAGTATATCCTTCTGGAGCTACTCTCTGCATTGGGAGTGGGGGGTACTGCATTGCTGTGGTTCCACTCCTACTTGGAGGGCCAGAAGATAGTACTTGGAGAATACTATTCAACCATGTGGATTCTCCTCACAAGGGGGAAATATATAAATGGATATAAATGCAATGGAGACACAAATACATACATACATAGCCATCCTGATGAACTGCACATCTTGACTTTATTAGCTTGTGCTTGGGTGGGCAACTTGCAGCCCCCGACACCACATGTAGCCCTCACCATATGTGTGCGTATTCAACCAAGGGACATTTTTTAAATACTTTTACTTTTTTGTACTCCCACTGTCCATTTTTGAGCGGTATGTTGGTGCCCAAGACTGCATGAAGTTGCCCTTGCTGGGCTAGGACAAGAAGGATGCCATGCTTCACTTTCCCTGGCTGGTTGCCCGAATGTGTAACCTGCACTGTGGACAGAAAACTACTGTTAGGACAAAATACAGAGAGGCAATGGTTTCCTATAGCCAAGGCATCAGACAATGGTGCATTTATTTCCTTGTCTGTATGTTCTGTATACAGAACATATCATAAAGAAAGCTGGAGTGAGATCAGAGGAAGGTGGAGTGAAAACTGGTGGAAGAAACATCAATAATTTAAGATATGCAAATGATACCATATTACTGGCAGGAAGCTGCCATGAACTGAAAGGACTCAGTGAAGAAACTAGAAAAGAATATCAAAGATGTTTCACTGGAAATAAGGCCAGAATCATCCACACTACCATATTTCCAATCAATATATATGGGTCTGAAAGCTGGACAGTGAAGAAAATGGGCAGAAAGAAAACTGAGTTTGAAACATGTGTGCATGTGTTGTGTGTTGGTGATTCCTTAGCCATGGTTGTTTATGGGATCTTTCAATGGCATTGTGACACCCCAGTTTCTCTACTGGGGTTTTAGAACACTTCCCCACCCTGCTTTTAAGAAAAAACAAACCAGGTAAAATTAGGTATTGAATTATTACAGGAATAATATTGCTTTCTCCCTGTATCTTTGCACTATTCCACTATAGCACAGATCCACCTAGAAGTGTCTAGCACAAAAAGAGGAAAGGAAGAGCTTTGTGTATTGCTTAGATGAGGATGCTGAAGGCAGATAAGTAATTAATGGCCTTGTGTTGAAAAACTCCACATAAGCCACCACTGATAGAGTAGCTTTCACACCAACAGAGCTTTGCTCCCATTCTGAGCACCAAGTGTTCAGGGGGGGAGCAAAGGGCTGAAGCCTCTTCTCCATGCTATGATCCTCATCTGATCTATTTCTTAAATAAAAATCAACCACACCAATAGAACAGAACAAAGATCATGTCTCATTTGGCCCACAGTCTCTGCTATTTCTGGACCATGTTTTAAGCCTATTTTATAAAAATCGTCATAGCTACAGCAGCAATTCTTTGTTCTTCTACCAATTAGGCATGCCACTAAAGCACTGCTGGATCTAAGAGCCAGGAGAAATCTCAGTGCTATAGAAGCTCATTCCAATGCAAGACTAACTCAAGCCTAGTTAAAAGCGATTTATTCTGTGCAGCATTGCTAGCTGCAACTTACAGTACATTTGTACCAAAGAATCCTTACAGAAGCACTGAAGTAGCTGTAGCCCTTAAAAGAAAGGACATCCAGCTACCCCACTTAAACAGTAGCTTATTAGCTTGTATCTTTGCAACGTTTTAGTTCTGGGTAAGCAAACTTTCCCCTTCATGAATCACTGCCTTGTCATGGCAAAGGGGTTTCTGTAGCTCAATGAAGCAATGAGCTATGCCGTGCAGAGAGCTCTGACAAAACGTGATCCACTGGAGAAGGAAATGGCAACCCACTCCAGTATCTTTGCCATGAAAACTCCATGGACAGTACCAAAAGGCAAAGAGATATGATGCCAGAAAATGAGCCCCTCAGGTCAGAAGGTGTCCAATATGCTATTGGGGAAGAGCAGAGGGCTAGTACTAGTAGTGCCAGAAAGAATGAAGTGACTGGGTCAAAGCCGACAGGACACTCAGTTGCAGATGTATCTGTTGGTGAAAGGAGAGTCCGATGCTGTAAAGATCTATACATAGGAACCTGGAATGTAAGAGCCATGAATCAAGGCAAGCTGGATGTGGTCTAACAAGAGATGACAAGACTGAACATCGAAGTCTTAGGAATCAGTGAACTAAAATGGACAGGAATGGGTGAATTTAATTCAGATGACCATCAAGTATACTACTGTGGGCAAGAATCCCTCAGAAGAAATGGAATAGCCTTCATAGTCAATAAAAGAGTAGGAAAAGCAGTACTGGGATACAATCTCCAAAATGACAGAATGATCTCAGTTTGAATCCAAGGCAAACCATTCAATATCACAATAGTCCAAGTCTATGCCCCAACCTCTGCTGCTGAAGAGGCTGAAGTTGACCAGTTCTATGAAGGCCTACAACACCTTCTAGAATTAACACCCAAAAATGATGTCCTTAACATCATGGGGGATTGGAATGCTAAAGTAGGAAGCCAAAGGATAACCAGAATAACAGGCAAGTTTGGCCTTGGAGTACAAAATGAAGCAGGGCACAGGCTGGTAAATTTTTGTCAAGTGAATACGATGGTCATAGCAAACACTCTTTTCCAACAACCCAAGAGACGACTCTACACATTGACATCACCAGATGGTCAACAAAGAAATCAGTTTGACTATGTGCTCTGCAGCCAAAGATGGAGAAGCATTATACAGTCAGTAAAAACTAAACCAGGAGCTGACTGTGGCTCAGATCATGAGCTTCTGGTGGCATAATTTAGGCTTAAATTGAAGGAAGTAGGGAAAAGCACTAGGCCACTCAGGTAGGACCAAAATCCTATCACTGATGAATATACAATAGAGGTGACAAATAGATTTAAGAGTGCCTGAAGAACTATGGATGGAGGTTTGTAACATTGTACAAGAGGTAGCAACTAAAACCATCCCAAAGAAAAAGAAATGCAAGAAAGCAAAATGGCTGTCTGAGGAAGCTTCACAAATAGCTGAGGAAAGAAGGGAAGTGAAAGGCAAGGGAGAAAGGGAAAGATACACCCAATTGAATGCAGAATTCCAGAGAATAGCTAGAAGAGATAAGAATGCCTTCTTAAATGAACAGTGCAAAGAAATAGAAGAAAACAATAGACTAGGGAGGACCAGAGATCTCTTCAAGAAAATTGGAGATATGAAGGGAACGTTTCATGCAAAGATGGGCATGATAAAGGACCAAAATGGCAGGGACCTAACAGAGGCAGAAGAGATTAAGAAGAGGTGGCAAGATTACACAGAGGAACTATACAAGAAAGAGCTTAACATCCCTCATAACCACGATGGGGTGGTCACTGGCCTCGAGCCAGACATCCTGGAATGTGAAGTCAAATGGGCCTCAGGAAGTCTGAGCAACAACAAAGATAGTGGAGGTGACAGTATTCCAGCTGAGCTATTCAAAATCTTAAAAGACGATGCATTAAAAGTGCTACACTCAATATGCCAGCAAATTTGGAGAACTCAGCAGTGGCCACAGAATTGGAAAAGGTCAGTTTACATTCCAATCCCAAAGAAGAGCAATGCCAAAGAATGTTCAAACTACCACACCATTGCACTCATTTCACATGCTAGCAAAGTTATGCTCAAAATCCTACAAGCTAGGCTCCAGCAGTATGTGGACCGAGAACTACCAGAAGCACAGGCCGGATTTTGAAGAGACAGAGGAACTAGAGATCACATTGCCAACATACGCTGTATCATGGAGAAAGCTAGGGAGTTCCAGAAAAACATCTACTTCTGCTTCATTGACTATGCTAAAGCCTTTGATTGTGTGGATCACAACAAATTGTGGCAAGTTCTTAAAGAGATGGGGGTACCAGACCATCTTATTTGTCTCTTGAGAAACCTATATGCAGATCAAGAAGCAACAATGAGAACTGGACACGGAACCACTGATTGGTTCAAAATTGAGAAAGGAGTTTGGCAAGGTGTATACTGTCGCCCTTCCTATTTAACTTATATGCAGAGCACATCATGAGAAAGGCGAAGCTAGATGAATCACCAGTTGGAATTAAGATTGTCGGGAGAAATATCAACAACCTCAGATATGCAGATGATACCACTCTAATGGCAGAAAGTGAAGAGGAACTAAAGAGTCTCTTGATGCGGGTGAAAGAAGATAGTGGAAAAGTTGGCTTGAAACTTAACATTTAGAAAACTAAGATCATAGTATCCGGTCCTATCACTTTCTGGCAAATAGACGGGCATGAAATGGAGGTAGTGACTGATTTTATGTTCCTGGGCTCCAAGATCACTGCAGACGGGGACTGCAGCCAAGAAATTAAAAGATGCTTGCTCCTGGGGAGGAAAGCTATGGCAAATCTAGACAGCATACTAAAAAGCGGAGACATCACCCTGCCAGCAAAAGTGCATATAGTCAAGTTCATGGTTTTCCCAGTTGCAATGTATGGCTGTGAAAGTTGGACCATAGGGAAGGCTGAGTGCTGAAGAATTGAGGCCTTTGAATTGTGGCGCTGGAGGAGACTCCTGCAAGTCCCTTGGACTGCAAGGTGATCAAACTGGTCAGTCCTAGAGGAGATCAACCCTGACTGCTCTTTAGAAGGCCAGATACTGAAGATGAAACACATATACTTTGGCCACCTAATGAGAAGGAAGGACTCCCTGGAGAAGAGCCTAATGATGGGAACAATAGATGGCAAAAGAAGAAGGGGACGGCAGAGGATGAGGTGGCTAGATGGAGTCACTGAAGCAGTCGGCGTGAGCTTAAGTGGACTCCGGGGGATGGTGATGGACAAAAGGCCTGAAGGAATGTTGTCCATGGGGTTGCGATCTGTCGGGCATGACTTTGCGACTAACAACAACACCACAACTACAAGCAAAATTTTCCATTTCCTTCATTTCCAAGGAATAACCCCCCCTTGGAAACAGTCTCTTTAGCAGCTGAGATGTTTCCAAAAGGCTTATACCAATAGATGTGAAGACGGGTGTTTCAGACTTCATGTTTGCTTTGTCAGCTACAGCATGCTAGAAATTGTTTATGGAGATGGGGCACACATTCAAGAACACTTCTGAAGAACTTGTGTGGAAGCACATTTTTTAAAACAATGATGTTTTCTGCTAACCTAAGTATTTTACTATATAGGGTAATAGTATTGTGGAATGTTCTCCTGGCATAAGTTTGAATCAACAGAGAGGGTCCATCTGGCCAGTGGCCACAAGAATAAGGAGCTTGAAATTGGCCATGATACAGAAAAACAGAATGGATTTCAACGTCCCCCACTTACTACCAATCTACACCCACAAAGCATCTCTCTGTTCCAGCATCTGTTCCTGACTCCTTAACATTTTGGGAAAGGGCAGATGCTAAGTGAGGAACAACTGGGATCAGGCTCACAGTTCTAGGGTGGTGGGTTAATTCTTTCTACCAGCATCATTTTCCTGTTGAAAATACCCCATTGCCTATTTGCTTCATTACAGAAACATGCGTGTACACAAACCAGGTTTAGAAAAGAGGATTTCATCAGGAAAATGGTGCTGGTGGAAATTTCCACAGCACTAAGATCCCACTCCAGCATTACAGTTGCTATTTGGTAAATTTTAAAGAGAGGAGAGATCTAATCATGGATTGCTGATATTTCATGCATTTAAAGCTTAAGGCTGCAACAGTAATCATGCTTATTAACAAGTCAGGGCCAATAAATGCAATGACATGCTTAAGATCATGTGGCACATTTAAATAAGCAAATGGGCGATACTGTTTGGCTGTTGTGGATTCTGGATGTACATATAAGGGCATGCACACCGACACATCCAGCAACCCCTTAGCTATCTATTTGCACAGTAAATGTTGCTGAACTTATTTGACTTGCAAATATCCTATAACATGCATAGGTTCCTGGAATGTGGGGTGAAGGGAATTCTCAGCAGCAGCATTCCACATTGCAACATTTTATTCTAGTGCCCATTTTATGCTCCCTTCTAGAGCAAGGAAAGTCAGTTATTTTCCTGGTTGCTGCCATTATTTGTTACAGGAGCCTAGTGTAATTTTGCAATTCTTCTGCATAGCACAGTGCCACTTCTGGTTTTCTGTGTTGTGTAATGGAACATATAGGACTTCTCTACACTCAGCATTTATTGTGCGCTTGTGATCCATCACTCACAGAAGTGTGAGAGTTTTTTTCATGGTGTCATCTTCCTCAAGGAAGATGCCTCTTATATTTTCCAGACATGTTTCACAGGTTTTTTTTAAGTGAGAGACATCCGCTATTAACTTTCAAATGTAGGAGGAAGGAACTAGAAGTAAAGTCTAGGATGGTGGAAAGATAGAAAAGACAGAAGGTGGTAGGGAACCCACGCAAAGGACACACACTTCTGGTAAAGAAAACAGGGGTAGGAGAAGCCCATACTTAAGGGGTAATGGGAAAGAGTGAGGAAGGCAAGCAGAGAATGTGATAGTCAGACGGTATACAAAAGCTTTAAACAAACAAACAAACAAACTTGGCATAAGGGATGACTCATGATGGGCCCCCTTTTTTAAATTTTAACCTTCCCTGCAGCATACTTCTCACCATGATAACTGCATCTCTTTCACTCTCACTTTCTATTTAATTTCATTTATTTATTAATTTATTACATCTCTGTCAAAACTGACACATTGGCTCTCAATAATAAAATACAGATGAAAAACAAAACCCCAATTAAGACAAAAATAAGGCAATTAAAAACATAACAATAAAAGAAGCAGACTTCAGCCCTTCAGCAATGACTTTAGCAATACCAAAGGCTTGGCTAAATTAATACGTCTTTGCTAACAGATGGAATAACAAGAAATGGGGAGTTAAACTAGCCTCACTTGATGGGAACTTCCAGAGGCTGGGAGTCGCCCCTGAAAGGGATCCCTTCTTGCATCCACACTAAATGGGCCTCTGGTGTTGGTACCAAAAGAGAGAACTCCTCAAAGATCTTAAACAAGCCTAGGCAGGCTTGTCCTCCTTCATGGATCACTGCCTCGTTGTGGCGAGGGGGCTTGTGTAGCTCAATGAAGCTATGAGCTATGCCGTGTGGGGCCACCCAAGATGGACAGGTCATAGCAGAGAGCTCTGACAAAACGTGATCCACTGGAGAAGGAAATGGCAACCATGATGAGATTTGGTAGTCTCTCAGGTAGCCCATTTCCAAACCGTCAAGGATTTTACAGGTCATAAACAGCACTTTTCACTTAACCCAAAAACAGACCAGTATCCAGTGTTGTAACAAGGGAGATGCATGCTGTGTAATCACACACACTCAACAATTGTTTTAATGTATTGATTGTGAGCCATCCCGAGATGCTTTGCATGGGGGACGGCATGCAAAAGTTTTAAATAAATAAATAATAAATAAATGGGGCTTCTGCATTTTTTTATCATATACAAGACAGGCAACCATGATGCTGACACTTCTGAAAAGCAGGTTGTATTTTAGGTACAGTATATGCTGGCATTGCAATGGAACAGCACCAACTAGTGGCATGTTGCAGTATTGTCTACAAATAGCTTGATCCTAAACTTACTATGAGGAAGTTATGTCTGCAGTACTTTACATACTTAACAGGGTCCAAGATCGACTGAATTCAATGGGACTCCATGGGCTTCTGCCACACCTTGCATTGAAATAAGTATGCTGACTTTCATCTAGCATGTTTAGAATGACTAGAGAGTTGTTCGGTTCAGTATTCACCCTGTGCTGGTCCTTTGGAAAAGGCACATTGTGAAAAAGCAACCTATGGAGTCTCAGGCCAGGAAAACAAAGGTATGTGTGGACACCTGCTTCAGCTGAACAGTTTCAAGCATATTGGTCCTGATATCATTCCCTAAAGTTTTTGACAGGACCAGCTGAATAAACCTAAGTATTTATTAATTATTATACCTGAGAACTTAGGGGAAACTGATTTGGATGTCCCTCTGCCTACTACCAATCTCATGCCCTACAAGTATCTGTCTGTTCCAGCATCCATTCCTGACCACTTACAGTTTGGGAAAGGGCAGATGCTGAGTGGGATCTGGGTCACAGTTTTAGGTTTAATTCTTTCTACCAGCATTATTTTCCTGTTGAAAATACCCCATTGCCTAAGTTCACGTTTTGCAAAGGGAAAGTACTACTAGAATTGTGGTTTATGAATGGCTACTCCAAAGTAATTCCCCTTGGATTCAAAGGGATTAACTCTCAAATAGGTGTGTATAGGGTATCTAATTAGACTGCAATTCTATACATTTAGACAGAAGCATGTCCCACAATTCCCAAGATTCTCCTACAAGCACAGCTGATGGAGGACGTTTTTCTCTCTCAACATGCATAGATGCCCTTAGTCTCTATTGAACTCAGTGAGTCTCACTTCTGAGCAGATGTGCATAGGGTTAACATGGGAGTAGAAGATAGTACAGTGCAGTTCACATTACTGTCTATTTTAATAAATGAGTAAAGAAAGACCAGAAGTACATAGTTAGTACTTATTTATTTACATCTGTATGCTGCCTCATAACAAAGTTCTTCCTGAAAAGCTTGCAACAAAAATAGCACTGATAATAGACAAAACAAGCTAGATTGCCACTGGTTGGAGCATTCTGAGAGTTGTAGCCTTTTGCGGGGGGGGGGGGTGCTGTCCAAACTTGCATAAAATTGAGCCTATAGTTCCTTTGCCGTTTTAGCATTAAGCCAAATGGCATAGAATCTAGCTCATCTGTTTATCAACCGCAAGCGCCGCAAAAGAACTGTAAAAGAAGCCTCGCACCCTTCAGAGGTATTTGGACTACAGCTCCCATCAGCCCCTATCAGGAGATGGGAGGTGTAGCGCAACACCTTTAGAAGGCGCTGTTCTACTAGAAAAATAGGGCAAAGCACTCCTCCGATCCTGCACTGAAACTACAAGGCTGAAATCTGCAAACACACATGTGACTCGATCGGTACTCTGCAAGCAAGAAGCCGCTTTGTAATAACCCGCCTTAAGCAACTCCTGGTAGATGTACTTCATTTTTACCGATTGCGCAGGCGCATGCGAAAAAGTGGCCGCGGACGATTATGACATCAATGTAAGAAGACGAAATGTGACTCTTTCCTGCCAAATGCCACAGAGCTATACAATGTGCAGACATACACAATGGGCAACTTCGGGGTTTACTTAGGGCACCGATTGCGGTCTCCCTGAAGCAGAACGAACGAACGAACCGCAGAGGGATTCAAGCTTCACCCACGGCGTTGACTGCTATCTATTTGAGGACTGTTTCAAGTGAAAAATTAAAAGCACATATTTTTGTAAGGCGATTGCATACATATTACTATGTCGGATTATATAGAAAAAACGCCGATAACTGCCTGTATTTCAGTCAGTAATGCTGGTGGGGAGTATTGGTGGTACAAGACTTTTGGGGAGGCTAAACATTCATAGGATGACGTTTTGAATGAAGCGCGATGCTTTTGCATAAAACAGAACGCAGGATTTGGGAACAATATAAGTAACCCTTTAGGGCAAGCTAAGGGATGTCTGAAGTGACATTTTGGCCTGGAAATTCAAACCAACCTCTTTTGCTTTTCCAACTCGCAAAACTAAGGATGGACAGCATTCCAGGATTGCTGTAAAATGCTTTTTTAAAAACCCGCAAAGACCAATACTTCCACTTGCAGAAGGAAAGAGGGGAAATATAAAGGAATCGAAAGTTCTTATTCCAAGTAATTATAGTTCACAATAGCTCTAATGAAGTAGACTGTAATCCACGAAAGCTCAAGCTTGCCTTCCCCAGCCCGCTGTCCTCTAGATGTGCTGAGCAGCAACCCTCATAATTTCCAGTCCAACATATCTGAACGGAAGGTTGGTTTATACCATCCTAAACTGGTTAAGCACAATCCTATGCAAGTTTAGACCACAAAAATGAAACATCCTACAATTCTCAGCATTCCTATGCTGGCCAGGCATGCTGGGAGCTGTAGACTTTTTTTTAAAGCTGTCTAAATTTGCATAAGATCGTGCTTAACCAGTTTAGATCGCGTCCTCATTCATTAAAGTGCCCGATGACTCTGCTGCCAGACTTTGCTACCTTGGAGACCGTTCCCGGGGAAAACGGAGCACGTGCTGCCGGAAGCTCCTCTTCCGGGAGAGGGCGGGGCTAGAGGGGAAACCGCGGGGATCGCCGTGACGTCAGAGAAAAAGGAAGCGAATACCGAAAGTAACTGGTTTTCGGGGCTGCGGGCGCCGCCTGGGCCGGGGAAGAGCGGGCGGGCGAGGGGAGCAGTTCGCCCTCCTTTTGGCTGGCCATGGACGCCGCGGCGCTGGAGCAGGACGCGGTGAAGTTCGCGCAGCTGGCGGTTCAGCGGGACCAAGGCGGCCGCTACCACGAGGCGGCTTTTTATTACAAGGTGTTGTTGTTGTTGTTGTTGCATTACGTGGGGCAGGCTTGGTTCTTTCCCCCGATTTCGCCTAAGGGGAGCCCCCCAGGCACGCGTTAGGAACGGGGCTGGGCAGCGGGAGGATGACCTCCTTAGAGAACTAGCGCTCCTGGCTTTTCAAGCGGCCGCTGTTTTGAATTAACGAGAGCGGATGGAGCATTTTATTCATAGGGTACGACGGAGATTACCGGGTAGACAGACGCGAGCAGGATCAACCTGTATTTTCTCGGTTTTGTTGCACTGCGGTTTTTGAATTTACTTCCTTCCTCTTTGGAGGCTCGCTAGAGTTGGAGCCTGTGCCGCTTTTGCCTGGCAGTAGCTTTGGATAAGGATACGGTAGTGAAGGATAAGGTTGGGACCCTTAACAAAAGATCTGTACCCTGCCTTTTTCATGATCAGCCTGCACCTGCAGCTCTGTGCTCAAGGTCTGATCCCAATTTCCCTTTCCATCTGTTGATTATACCTTGCTTTTAAAAGGGTACACAGGTCACATGTATAGCATTTGTTTATCTTATTACAAAACAGTTGATCTCTATATATAACTGCTGCAAAGGCAATCGTGCCCCTAGTTCAGGATGCTGATTTTGATCTGGAAGGCCCCAAATCACTTACCATAGTGATTATATCCTTCCTTGTGTTTCTGTGTGAACCCAAACTCTGACTAAGTAGCATCTGTGTAGGAAAGGTGACTGATTGCAGCATAGGCAAATGTATTCTCAGTGGTTTCTTCTCACTAAAGACACACTCTTTCCCCAGAGCTCATCAGACTGGAGCATTGCAAAACTTACTTGGCTGAGTAGTGACCGAAGTTGTCTAGAAAGCCATGAGTGCCTAGACAGAAGGTCAATTGCCCCTTCCTGTGTGAGCCAGACCCTCCTGAATTTCCCACCCCATTTTTAAAAAGTGTCCAGCCATGATTTTATCCATCTGCTTTTTAAAACCAAACAGCTTGCTTCAGCCTTTCCTGTTTTTGATAAATTTAGTCATCTCAACTCTTGAGACACTTGCTGTACAAAACAAGGCACTCCCTGTGCACCAGCAAATTGGGAGGGCAAGTTAGAGCCCAAAAAAGATCAATGGGGCTATGCACTGGCTGTGTAGAATGTAATAAAGAACCTGTATTTGCAAGATAGGACATTCCTTAGGTAAAAGTGCATTTGTTGGTAAAAGTGTTTCTTTTTTAATGGAAGTGCTTAAGTTAAACAGATTTTAGTTCTGTCCATTCATACCTGTGCTTCAATGCAACCTTGTGTATGCTTGCTTGGAAGTAATTTCCACTGGTTTTATAGGGATGTCGTGCCTGGAGAGTAAGTCCCTATGTTGGTAGGTCAGTAGCTGTAGGGCACAATCCAGTGCCATCTGCACTCGATTCACATAAGCCTCCAAGCAGGGAAGCTTAACATGCATAAGGCATGGCAGTGACAGTTTCTGTCACCCTGTAGTTTGCACCTTGCAGTTCATCTGAATGGGAGTTTCCGGCTGTCTAATGGAAGTGCCATGGATATGGAGGGAGGGGAGAGGGAGGGAAGGAAGATGGGGTGTCATGTGAATCCAGGATAAACTCCATGCTCCACTCATGCCCATTTGCTGTTTCTCCAGGCTGATTTCTGACTTCAGAGAGGCAGCCAGCATGGTTCTTTCTGTGCCAGCTGCTAGGACTGTGCGCATGTGTGGAGTAGGGACATGCCATTCAGAGTCCCAGCTCCAAGGTTGCAGGGCCTCCAAGCTGCATCTCTGAATAATCCTGTGGCCACCCAGACAATGCCTGGAGGCTGTCGGATTGCATCCCTAATCCTTATGGCACCATAGTGCACTGATTAGAGCCAGCTTATTAACTGCAGTGATAGACTAGTCCTTGGAACACCCAGATTCGAATCCCTGGTTAGCTTTGAAGAGATGTAATTCTGAGTTGGGCTAGAAGGAGGGAGAAGCAGCTTCTTATATAAAACATCCTTGTTGCATACCTGGAAGCCATTCTTAATTTGAACACAGACTTGTAGCAGGGATAAACCTACTGTACATAAAATGTTCTGTTATTTTCACTGCATAGTTCTCATGAAATGGTATTTAAATTATATATAGAAAAGTAGATATATGTTTCATACAGTAAGCTATTTTATTTCTGTTGCACAGTCCCATATATGTCGCCCACAGAATATTTGAGATATTTGCCTGAATTTGGCTTTCAGGGGGGACTCAAAACATTCAATAGATCTTTTATTGAATTGGGTGGATTAAATCCAATAACTGGGTTATCAAACTTAATCATTTAATACCTTTTAGTTATTTTCAAATTGCAGATATCAAATACCACAAGTATTTTAAAAATGTGGTTCAGCTTGTTATTAGGAAGCTACAAAGGGTGTGGTTATAATTCTGAAAGCTAAGTTTGGTCCTGTATAACTGTACCTAATGTGTGCTGTACATACAGCCATTCTTTTCCGCTTTTTGCTGTATATTTAGATTTCCTGGTTCTTTTAGGCTGAATATGGTGACTGTCCTGTGCTTTCAGACCATACTCTCACCTGTGTGTTGGGAAAAGGAAGGATTATCATCTTTCTGCTCAAGCAGCCTTGGTGCAAAGTTAAGTTCAATTTGCACCTGGAAGTTGCGATTCTAATCACATATGCCTGGCATCTGCAAAACTCCGAGTTGAGGCAGTGAATCATCAATCATACAGTTGGAAGAAAGCCTAGAACGCCATTGGGTTCAACCACCTGCTCAGTGTAGAACTCAAGTCTCCCATCCAGATTCTTAAGGGCTGACCCTGCTTAGCTTCCAAACTTAGGAAGGATCAAGCACTTTCAGGCTATATAGTGGGTCTTAACAGCATTTGAAACCTCAAATGTGTAGCTACCTGCTTTTCCCCCTTCCTCTCTATCCCACTGTGTTCAACATCAACCCTGAAGAAAAGTTCTGAAGAAGTTAAAAGTTTGCTCACTGTTTTGTGACAGTTGATTGACTTTTATAAAATTATTCCTTTGAGCTCTTTGACAGGGTTTGAGGAGACTGCACACTAAGGTATTTCTCCACTTACCACACCTACTTATAGAGGAAGTTAAAAATGAAACCTACCAAAAAACGTAGTATTTGCATTATATTTCTCTCTCCAGGAAGCTGCACAGGCTTTGATTTATGCTGCGATGGCAGGATCAACCTTAGAAAATATTCCGGGGAAAATAAGTGAATATCTGGAAAGGGTTCAAGCCCTTTACTCAGCAGGTTAGTGATAAAGCAAAAACAAACAAGATCTTTTCCGCCTTAATTAGGGAAATAAAGAGTGACCTCGGTAGCACAGTCTTCCCAAACTGGTAACCTCTAGATGTACTAAAAGATACAGGATGATGGCTGTTCTGTCAAGAATATCCATAGATACCATGTTGGGAAAGGCTGCAGCAGGGATACTCTCCAGTGTTCAAAACTCCAGTCCTTCATCAAAGGAATTAAAGTCTTGTGTAAAGTGTATGCACTGTGAAAATGCCATCGGCTTGATAGCTAAATATAAAATTTGCATACTAGTACTGTGTTATGTCTTAACTGTAAAAGTATAGGAATTTTGTTATATATGAAGGGGGTTTTAAAGTAAAAAGCAAACTACAGGCTGTTTGCTCTAGCAGACAAAAGTGTATTAGTTTCTCCATTTATAGTGCCATGCATTGTGTTTTCAAAGAGTCATAGTTAAACCCATCTTAGTCAAAGAATCACCAACTGCTTTGCTGGGCAGTGTGAGTAGTTGGTCTCTCCAAGTCCTTCAAAAGGGTTGGACTGCAGCTCCCATTCCCCTAAAGTCAGCACAGCCAAGTTGTCTGGGAGATAACAGGAGCTGTAATCCCACCCATCCCGAAGTCCCCAGCTTTGAGAAAATTAGAGCAGGAGGTCTTATGGTCGCTCACAAAAATCCATATTATTGAAATTATTGTTGAACATGCTATTCTTTCGTAGTACCCTATTTACTGACTAACTGCTGTAATAATAATCTTGATCCAGTCCAGTCACAGAAAGTTGACCCCTTGAAGTCAAAACAGCAGTTGGACTTGGAACGCGCCCATTTCCTGGTTACCCAAGCTTTTGATGAAGATGAAAAAGGCAATGGAGAAGAAGCAATAGAGCTGTACACAGAAGCGGTGGAACTCTGTTTGAAAACAGTATGTTAAGCTACAACTTAACTTGGTGGAATTATGTTATGGTAAGAAATTCTTCCATTCTTGCTGGCAACTGAAATGCAAGGTGTGTACACACATCAGGTTTTAGTTTTGGAGCCTTGAATATGCCGTACTTGGCTCAATAGAACATGAGAAGAAGTCCATGGAAGGGAATAGAGAAGATAGTTTTCCTTTTTATGAGTTAGTGAAACATTTACTTACTTATTTATTTACTTATTTATTTGGTAAATTTCTATGCCGCCCCATTCGCTGAAGCCTCGGGGCGGCTCACAGACATAAATAAACTTCAATAGAATAATATAAATTAACAGTATAAATTAAGTCGCCCTGGCCAAAGAATAAAATAAATAAATACTATTAACAGTTAAAATGACATTTGAATAAAAAGGTCTTCGCCTGGCGCCGAAAAACAAATAACAACGGTGCCAGGCGGACCTCTTTGGCGAGCGCATTCCATAGATTGGGCGCCACCGCAGAGAAAGCCCTCCTCCGAGTACTCACCCTCCTAATTTCCTTCACGGAGGGTTCCCGGAGAAGGGTCTCTCCTGCAGATCTCAGGGGGCGGGCGGGCAAATATGGACGTAAGCGCTCCTTCAGGTAACCAGGACCCAAGCCGTTAAGGACTTTATAGGTCATCACCAACACCTTGAATTGGGCCCGGACTTCAGTGGGAAGCCAGTGAAGCTGATGGAGAACTGGAGTCATGTGAACATAATGCCCAGTCCCCGTCAGCAGCCTCGCAGCTCTATTTTGAACCAATTGAAGTATCCGGACCGTCTTCAACGGTAGCCCCACATAGAGCATGTTACAAAAGTCAAGTCGAGAAGTCACCAACGCGTATGTCACTGTCGCCAGGCAGTCGTACTCCAGGTAGGGGCGCAGCTGCTGGATCAGCCGAAGCTGAAAGAAAGCGCTCCTCACCACCGCTGTCACCTGAGCTTCCAGTGAAAGCTCTGGGTCAAGGAGCACTCCCAAGCTGCGGACCTTGTCCCTAGGAGGGAGTGCAACCCCATTCAGGACTAGGTTCAATTCACCCTCCCCGAAGCCCGATCCGCCAACCAACAGGACCTCCGTCTTGTCTGGATTGAGCTTTTTTGGCTATGCTGCCAACCAGTGTCACTTAACAGAAGGGCAATGGAGAAGAAGGAAAACGCACTAAAGGAAAACGTGATGTGTATGCACACCCTATGGCACTGCCTTAAAAAGTGGTACCTGTATTTCTTTTAGGAGGGGGTATCTTTTTCCCCCTTTTCCTCAGCTTGCCTTTCTATTGAAACTTTGCACTGAAAGGCATATATTGTGTGCATGTGTTCCACTTATTTTATTGAAGATGTTCTTCCAATTACTGCAGGAACTTTCCCATGTGAATAGGCTCCCTACACTAAATCAAACTGCAGTAGGAATAGGTGCTAGAGAATGGGGGAGAGGATTTGGACTCCCTTCCCCTTTTTTTTCTTGACAACCTCTGCATTTGTTCTTCTGTCGTCCAGAAATAAAAGCTAAGAGGTAAAGTCAAACTAGTTGCAATTAGTTCCTGTTGAAATCAAAGGTATTTTACTGATGGCATGACAAACTTGTCCCACTGGTTTCTGTTTTCCTGAACCCAATGAGGTGGTTATATATGACTACTCCAAAGTAAGCCCGTTTGAGTTCAGTGAGGCTTATGCCCATATAGGTGCAGGCATAGATTGCAGCCTCAGTTTGACTCCTGCTGCAATTCGTTTAGGAGTTTCAGGTACCACTTTTTAATACTAGTAAGGCCAGTAGCTAAAACTTAATAGAGGAAGAGCTCACCATCATGATGTAACTCCACCAAGTATGATTATTTCTTTTCTTCTCTTTTCTTGAAATACAGAGAATATTTGAGAAGGGCAACATGGAAAATGCCTTGGTACACAGGAGACATAGGGTTAATTAAGCTTCATTTTAAGTCTTTCCTTGAATTGGCTGAAACTCTTATCTCTGCTTTAGTGCCATTGTAAGTCTGCTTCATTCATTAGCTTCAAAAATGGTGCTATGTGTAGATTTGAATATTTTCTTATTCTCCTGGATTTCTGTAGCAATATTGCATATGTGCAGGGGTGCTATATAATAAATGGATACACCAACCTGCGATTTCATCTTGATCCATCTAGGAGCTTTAAAGGTGTTTGTGCATAATTTACCCTGCCCTTAATGAAGAATCCCCCATGTAAATGGTGCTGCCATTTCTCTTCCTGACCCAGGATTAGTGTATGTAGGATTAGCATATGTAGTCCTAAACAAAGCACAGAACCCACCAGCTGGCTGCTCGTGAGGGAGAATAGTGAGCTGGATTGCATATCTTTCCCCTCAGCACCTGAGCCCATTGTGTGCAGCGCGCCATGTACCATCTGCCTCAAGACTACAAACAGCCATGAAGTCAAGGATTTGTTTGGCTCTGGGGAAGAAGCAGCTTCTCCCTGCAATGGCCAGCTCCCTTTCTGCATGCTGAGGGAAGCATGGAGTTCTGTGCATCCTTCACTACAGAGGAAAGTAAAACAGGCAGGGCTCATGTATCAGTGGTGTGACTGTACCCTACAATTTGCTCCCCCCACCCTTCTTAAAGTAGCTTCTTAACCCTGGACTGTAACACTGAGCTTAAGGCTGCATTCAGACAATCATATCTTGGATTAATAAGCTGAGAGAAGAGTACACTCTTTCGCTTGCACACATAGCTTCCATGTGTCATCTTTAATTAACTGTAGTTGCCCAGTTTATACAAACCAGTTATCAACTTTAGAGCAAGCAAGGATATTAAAAGATGTTTGGGAGCTGGTTTAATATCTTGGCTTGTTCTGAACATGGTAATCATTTCCCTGTTTCATTTAAGCTGGGAAGCTGAGCGTAATTAGGGACTTTAATTAGGGAAATTCATCAGGAAAGTGGATGAATTTCATTGCTTATACTTCAAAGATCCTGCATGCATGAGTAAAATATATTAGTTCAGAATATTAAGGGAAGATGTGAGTCTGACTCAACTCAGTAGATTTTAACTTTTGTTCTTAGCTGTTACCATGTATCATCTTCTGTCCACACTGAAGTAATTGCATTTGATCCACTGTTAAGTGAGAAAGCACAAATAATAGCATTGTGAAAGCAACATGACTGCTGTAAGTAGTCACACTATGCATAGGAGGTGCTGATATCTACAGACGGTAGAAATAGATCTTGATTTCTGTATGTGTAATGTTAGATCAATAGCCTGGCTTTTTCATCTTTAAAATTTAAATATTCAAAGGCTAGTGAAACTACAGAGACAGTTCTTCAAACAAAACTGATGCAGCTAGCTCGGCAGGCACTGGACAGGTAAGCTTCTCAACGTTTTGTCCAAGTGAAAGTTTTCGCTGCTTCGTCTCTGTCAGACTCCATTGAAAGTCACAAGAAGCCCTTTGCAACTTTTTCCACACAGCCCTTGAAATTATAATCGCCCATGCACCCAGTATTCTGTGGTTTTCCTAATCCCTTTAAATAAAGAATTCTCATTAAAAATAAGAGTTCAACTTAACATTTACAAGGATATCCTGGAAATTACGTGAACATCCTTTACTAGCTTTAGAGAATTCCCTTCTGTGCAGTTATTTGCTTATTTAAGTCAGCTGTCTTGTGTGACTGCTACAATTCTAATGGTACTTGGGAGGTTTGGGGCCTAAAACTGGTCTGTGGTGTGCAGTGAAGGGATGATGTCCAGCGACCTACTGGTTCTCTCCTGTTCTTTAGTATCTGTCTTTAAGTGTCAATGGTAATAATAATGGTAATATATATTTTGGAAGTTTGGAAGTAAAAATACTGACTGTTCTGAACTAAAAAAGGAAAGATTGAGCAGTCTTCCTAATATGAAAGCTGTATAAGCACCTTTCACTTTATATGGTTCTTTAAAAACAATGACTCATACAATCCCAGGCAGACTTAAGAAGTAAAAACAAAGTTCGCATAATTTTGTCGGTTGAATCCTAATCTTAAAAATATTAACATCTTAATCCTGAAGATTTGAACTTCCAAGCAACTTTGCAGTGGAAAATTTGCAAAGACTAGTGTAGATAATGCACAATGGACTTATTTACAAAGTTGGTAAACTTCCCGGTCATTGTGTTGGTGGAAGGGCAAGAGTCTGTCTCAATGCCAGGTGTGTCTGAGGTGAGAGAGCATAGATGAAATTGTGGAGCATATTCTGCTTGCTTCTGCCTTATACTAGGATTTTAGAATCCCTGAACCTTGCAAAATAATTGTGACAATTTAGCAATGCTTAATGGATTTAATACATGCAGCAAATCATAAAGATGCAAATGAGTAAGAATTAAGCCATGAAGCTTGTCAGGTTTAAAATGAAAGACGTTTGTTTTAGGGCTGAGGCACTAAAAGACTCAAAGCCATCTCAGAAAGAGAAGCCAGCAGCAGTGAAACCAACTCACCCCACGAGGACTTTCTTTCCTTTGGGACCTGACTTTTCCTTGAATGATAAGCCACAAACAGTCAGGCCTGTGCATGCCAGTGAACCTCAAGGTCAGCGATACACTGCAGAGGAGATTGAGGTACTCAGGTAAGGGAGAGAACATACATTTGTAGGTGCTGCTACTTGTGTGTCCAATGTGCTTTCCTTTCATATCTTACATTTCTGTGCCACCCCGTAGCCCATCGTTTAACACCTTAGAAATGTGATATTGTAATAAAATAAAAGGCTTTTCAGATAAAGTGGATAAATATATATGAACTCACACCTGCATATTTATACCATTTTAACTATCCGCAATGAGACATCTGATGCTGCCCAGTGCCTGAGAGAAGAAGAAGAGCATAGCCTGGCGCTGAAACCATTACAGTGCTGGTGCCAGGGAAGGCTCATGGAGGAGATCTTTCTATAATCAGAGGGCCACCATTGAGACATCCTCCTCCCTAGTTGTTACCCTTGAAGTCTCCCTCAAAGGAGGTACTCAGAGGATTGCCTAACTTAGCCTGCAATCCTTTGTACACTTCATAATAATCTCTGTAAAAATAGGAGTTAGGGAACCCGGTGGGCTTCAAAAGAGGTTTCCACAGTTGCTTGGATGCCTGAGAATACCCCACTGGAGATCCAAGCACTAGATGTTTCCATACTCAGACTGGGTCACCCATCATTTAGTACAAAGGCTTAATTTAAAAACTGTGACAGCAAAAATTGAGTTCAGGATCAGATGGTGTGTTGGTGCTGGTTCTTTTGGTGTTCATGGTTACAGCCTCTTTCAATTTCATTAATGAAAGAAATTTAAGTATCACGGCAATGTTTTGAGCAAGGAAATGTAGATTCTACTCAGCAAATGAAGACATTTTTAACCTCTTACCATCTCCCAAGCAAGTAGTGCTTTGTTATATGTTCTATCACATTTCTAAATTTTCTCTGTACCCCGAAGGCTAGAATTCATGCTTATGAAAAAATCTGAGAACATTAACTGTGCAAACAAAGCTTTTAATACAAAACTGAAGGAAGACATGTCAATCTCTAACTGAGGAAATCCGCTTTGTTTAGTTCAGATTTTCCTACTAAGGTACTGCTTAGCCAAGGTACTACAAAGGTAGATTTATTTCATGGTGAGAAGCAGATGGTATTGATTGTGCTTTTGCCATTTGCATTTTGTCTTAATAGGAAGACATCAAAGATAAATGGCATTGAATATGTTCCTTTCATGAGTGTTGACCTGAGAGAGCGTTTTGCTTTTCCAGTACCTTTCTCGTAAGTGAACATTTTGTGTCTCTATTCACTGAAATGATTTTGTATCTCTTATGATTCTTAAGAGTTTTCACTGTCAGATGAACAATGATCAGCTTTCATCCTTGTTTAGAATGTGTGAAAAGGAAAATCCATTGACAGCTGATCGTCACACATGAATTAATTAAATTCTAAACCACCAAATTGTACAGTAATCATGTGTTTTTCATCTGTTGTTCTAATCCTAAGCTCTTGTTCGCTGCTATGAAAGTTAGCAGAGAAGGTGCTTACAAAGTCATGGATTGATGATACACCCAGCTTCAAATTAAGAGAAACATCTGACTGTAGCAGATGTTGAGGCTAAATAATGGTGAACATGGACCTCAACATGTACAAATAGGGAACTGGAAATCTATAATAAGCTAAGTGCAGGGATCTAATGGGTCTCTTCATCCCTGACTGATCATTCTGAAAGAAGCTGGAAGAAACTTCATTTTTAAGGATTCAAAAATCTGTTCATGCCTGCTGAAATTACATATCTTGTAAAGTACCATCTGCCACACACTGGCTTTATGGATCTTGTGAATATGGTATCATGTGCAAGTTACCTGAGCAACTTTTCCAGAACCTTTCTTCCAAATGAATATAAATTGTCTTGACTGTGTGCTCTCTGAAATTCTTTCTGCATATCTTAAAATTCTCTTAAGCTTCTCTAAGTGATGCAGTCTCCCTCATACTCAAGGCTCTTGGGGAGAGATGTTCAGCTGAAAAGGCTGGATGGTGGAGGAATGTGGACTCAAAAACTCACTCGTCTTCCTGGAAAAGTCATTCTTGAGCAACAGATAGCAAAAAAGCTCAATGAGAGAGCCACATTATCCTGTGGCTTGCGAGATCTGTGTGCAAGTAGCCTGGAAGAAAAAAACCAAAATTGTGGTCACAATCTTCAACCTGGTACCCTCCAGATTTAGGAGAGTGCAATTCCTGGCATTCATAAACATAGCCATGCTACATGGGACTGAAAAAAGTTTGTCCAAGACATATATAGAGGGTACCAGATTTGGGAAGGTTTTCATATAGTCCAGGATTCTGCCTTGGTTGTTGGTAACAAAGTCTAAGTCAGTGATGGTGAACCTTTTAGAGACCAAGTGCCCAAACTGCAACCCAAAACCCACTTATTTATCGCAAAGTGCCAACACTGCAATAAAACCTGAATACTGAGGTTTTAGTTTAGGAAAAAACCTCATAGCCAGTCCAAGCACCTCTCTCTCTCTCTCTCTCTCTCTCTCTCTCTCTCGGTCTCTCTGTCTCTCTGTCTCTCTGTCTCTGTCTCTGTCTCTGTCTCTGTCTCTGTCTCTCTCATCGCCTGGCACCGCTACTCCTTTCCGAGCATGCACATGGCTCCTATGTGCGCTGTTATCCGATGCTTGGCTGCTGGGGCGATGCTGGGCAACTTGGCTCGCATGCCAACAGAGAGGGCTCTGTGTGCCCACTGCAGCACACGTGCCATAGGTTCGCCACCACTGGTCTAAGTAGTCCGCAGGGGTCAGTGTTGGGGCAGGCAGTCTGTACCTTAAGGTAAGAGTCTAGGTAAAGTTGGCCAAGAGCTGCAGGTAGAATACTAAAAGCCAGAGGAAACAGGAATAGGAAGGACAAAGGATAACTTGTCTCAGGAGTTTAATAGGTAGACAAAAATATTTGGGATTTTTGCATTTCCTGAAAAATGAAGTATGATGAAATGATTTTATGATGTATGATTTTTTATGCATGTTTTTGATTTTAGAGATAAATGTGGGAAGTTGCCGTTGTCTCCCAAGCAAAAAGCAATGTTTGCCCGATGGGTACGGCCTGATGACATAACCAACAATCCCACCATGATCTACACTGTGTCAAGCTTCAGCATAAAACAGGTAATGGAGTTTCAGGTCCAGCTTTTCTTCCTGTCTGTATATGTCAATTGTCAACAGTAAGACTAAGCAGAGACCTTTTAGTTCTCCCTTAAAATCTGGAGCATACTATTTCTTCTGTCTATTTGGTTTTCATAGGTTTTGTAGACTGGTTTTAAACCATTTACTCACAAGTAATTCCTAATTGGTTTCTTCCTAGGAGCTTGCTTATAGTTGCATAGAACAAAAAGGAATCCAAAGCTGAATAAGAGCTTTGACACCGTGGCTGCCTGTGCATGGCATTTTCACTGTCAGAAAAAGCAGGCTATTGTATTTGCTTTTGCCCTTCCTTGCCCTCTCCCACTCCCTCCTGAGACCAACAGCTAGCTGTGCTTGCTCAGCACCTCTCTTTTAGCCTCCCTGGCATAATATGTCAATTATTCTTGGTGTCATAGTTCAGGGATCAGAACCATCATTTCATTTGCAGTCACTAACACAATAAAGCCTATTGAATTGAGGAACATATAGGAATGACATGTATTTTTATGTTGTTGTTTTATCGTCCCGTGATTTGATTCTGATTTTAGCAGCAGATAACTTTTATCTCATTTAATTATGTATCATTTTACCTTATCTTCATTTAAGGGTATTTTCATTGGTTTAATATATTGGGTGTTTAATTTTATGTCCCCCCTCTTCATCTCTCATCTCACCTCATTTCATTATATCTTAATCTTATCTTGTCTTTGGCTTGTTTTATTATTTATTGATTTTATTCTTGTTGGTTTTTATATTTTATTGTGAGAGGTTAAATGTATTGTGCATTGCACAGTTTTAATTGTGTAACATGCTGTGAGCAGCCAAGAGAGTCTTATGGCTAATGGGGCAGCATACAAGTCAAATAAATGAACAAATAAATGACAGAAGCTTTAGGGGAAAATAAACCAGTGACTGCATCTTGTTTGTTAAAATACATGGAGAATAGTGTGGCGAATGAATTTGATTTTAACAAAGGATCTAAGTTTCCATATCCTATTGCTAGAAATGACAACCAAGAACTTTACTTTTCATACTATGGAAACAGACTTTTGGATGAGGTTATCTGGCTTTTTGGGAAGCTAATTTTCAGTTCATTTTCTTTGAAATGGATCAGAATTCATATAATTTCAAAATCCATATTAGTGTAATATCTTTACTAGCCCAACTCAGAGTTCACAAAAAATCTGCAAGCTTCCAAGATTATCTTTTTCTTTTTATCAGCCAAATGTTTTTTTATCAGCCAAATAACTTTTTATCAGCCAAATGTTACAAAAAGTAATCTGAGAATTGGGGGGCAGAATAGGAAGGTAGGACAAAACTGACTTGATGTCAGGCACTGATTGGATCCCCACAATCAGGGGCAATACACTGCAGTGGCTTCCCCACATACAGGATAGCACATGCTGACCACATGCTGGGAGGATTAGCATAATTACCTTCAGCAGTGAGATTTGTTTTCTTATGCAAATTTGGCCAGCATGGATTGTTGCCAGGGGTAACAAGCTCCCCCAAACCCTCCTACAGCCCAAAGATTCTGAATGTCTTTTACCCCCAGTAGCAACTCACACTCAGGCTTTGCATGATGTGACAACCTGTACTGCTGAGGATAATTATGTGAATTATGTGAACCCTGCAGCACACATGGGGAGTGAGTGGAATAAGTCTCCGGGGCTAATTTCCCATGATGTTGCATGGTTGGAGACTTAAGATGGAGTGAGGGGAGGAAGGTTTGCAGGCATTACCAATTAGCCTCCACCAGGTGATGTGATGGTTCCTTCTTTCATCCAGATCTGCCCCTGGGACCTATGAGAACAAAAAAGAAGCAATTGGTTAATCCCCGAATACCAAAAACATAAAATCTACCTCTTTTCAGAAATATTGTACATTTCCTATGAATTAAGGAAATGAGATTGTTTGCTTTTCTGAATCCTCTTTTTATTGGGCTATTATTCATTGGTATGCTCTTTTTACTCTTTTTTTCTTCAGACAATCGTGTCAGATTGTTCCTTTGTAGCCTCACTTGCTATCAGTGCAGCGTATGAAAGACGATACAACAAGAAATTGATTACTAGGTATGCTGTTATATTCTCTCAGATGCCTTGTAAGGATTTTCCCTGGTTTTATTATTTTACCTTTCTTTTCGAAATGTGTTGGAAATAACACACAACTGTGGCAAGAATGTGTTTTCTGCTTAGTTGAATGTGCTGTAGAAACCTACAACCCAGAGCTCTGGCTGGTAACAAATAAATGTATAGGATTCTGTACCATGTACCACCTTCTGGCCTGTGATTTTTGGCCTACCAGCATGTTGGTCTGTTGACCCATTTCCTGCATGTTGCAGAAGGCCTATCTAGGCCTGTGTGGTGTTTCTCTAGACCAGTGATGGTGAACCTTTTAGAGGCCGAGTGCCCAACCTGCAACCCAAAAATTTATTGTGAAGTGTTAACACTGCAATAAAACCTGAATACTGAGGTTTTAGTTTAGAAAAAACAACTCACAGCCAATCCAAGCAAATATATATATAAGCAAATATATATATTATATATATATAGCGCCTTGGCAGTGCACTGACCAGCCGTGTGAAAGCTCGGACAAGTCGCGGCTCGTGACATCATCACCTGGCACTGCTACTCCTTTCCAAGCATGCGCATGGCCCCTCTGTGCACTGTTATCCGATGCTCAGCTGCTGGAGCGATGCTGGGGCGACTTGGCTCGCATGCCAACAGAGAGGGCTCTGCATGCCCGCTGCAGCACACCTGCCATAGGTTCGCCACCACTGCTCTAGACCATTTAAAAAATGAATATGGATTGGTCCATCTCTCTTTTGTTCAAACTTCTAGAAGCCACCTCTAGGCATTGTTCCCTCATGTTTTAGTTTTCCATTAGAATGTTTGTAATTGTTCAATAAGAAAGTAGCTCTGGGCAAAATGGCCAGTGATGGATCTCAAAGGGGCAATAATGCTGGGTGGAGAGAAAGAAACATCTATATAATATATCTGATACAGTAATGAATTGTGGTTTGAAAGCACTTAGCTATCCATGTCTGAAGTCCAATGCTCACTTATTCAGGAATGAGCTCCTATGAGCATAATGGAACTTGGAACTTACTCCTGAGTAAGCAAGCATATGAAAGCATAGGCCAAGATTTATTTGGTTTGATCCAGAGAGGCATTAGTGCAGGGTTGTTAAACCACAGAACTCTCATTTAAATCTGGGCCACCCAGGACCCTAATCTGACCATCCAGAGTTCTTCGGGTAGCCACACACCCTTTTCCCTGACCACTTTTTTTGTGTCTACTCAGTTCTTGCATATCTTTTTAACACACACGATTCTAAAAGGTTGACATGCCGTTAATTATAGGCTTAATTATAAGTAGTAAATGCTTTTAAGCTCAAATATGTGGTTATTTTTTGGTGTATCTCATACTTTGGCCCCACCTCTTTTGCCTGTGGCTTTGCCCATAGGTGGAATGTAACCCCCCCCCCCCACTCACACAAACACAAGAGTTTCTCCAAAATTGGTTTTGGCCTTTGATTGAAGAGGTTTAGCACTCCTGTGCAGACGGGTGAAGCGAGTGAGAGAGCCGCCATTCTGTGAACTGCTCTGTAAGAGCTGGTGAAATGCATTGTGCGGCCTGCTGCGCACCTCTGGGTCACGTTGTGCTCATGTGCTCCTCAAGGTGCTAAGCAGAAGGTGTCACAGGGCCTTTTAGGAACTTTCTGTTCTCTTTTCCTCCATACTGTTGTTGCACTAAGCACCCAAGCCTTCTGCTCATGAAAGGACCCTTACTGGATCAAACCCATTTTTTGGAGTTCAGATTTTCAGAGGAGGATATCTGCATTTCTGTTCCTAAAAGTGAGACGCAGGCTGTGTTTGCTTTGAAAGCATCCTGAAGTAGAAGACTGGAGCCTTAAGCTATTGCAAAACAACAGCGAGACCTCACTTTAACCATATACATCTCATAATCCTGGTTTGCTAACACAATAATCATCTTTAATGTTGAACTGAATAATTTGGTCTTGCCTTCAGGGAAGGAGTTCAACAAAAAGGAGGTTGTCCCACAAATATTTTAAGGAAATGGCAGCAATTTGTATTAATTGTAATTTTGTTTGTTTCCTTTGTGTTCCACCCTTGGAGAGTTTTATTTATCCACATAAATCAGGCGAGTTCCCCTCTCAAATGAGAGTTAACACTAAGCTGCTTTCAATAACCACTGTTGTCTGGGCTGAGTGGACAAGGTTGGGTTGAGATGGGCTTGAGTTACTTTGCAGCATGCTTGTGGAATATATTCTGATTTGTTTTCCCTGATTTTTTCCTTCACGTAGCATCATTTACCCACAGAATAAAAAAGGAGAGCCAGAATATAATCCTTGTGGAAAGTACATGGTCAAACTGCATATCAATGGTGTCCCTAGGAAGGTGAGAAACTGATTGCTTACTAACTGTGCCAAGTCACTATATCCAGTGGTACTCTCTTATCTGATGATGTGTCAACTTGGCTGGCTTCTCTGGACCTTTCTGAGAGCCCCGGTTCCAAGCACAGCCACTACAGCCTTCTTGTTTTTTCTGTGTGGGCAATTACTCTCATTCTCTGCTTTGTCCAGGTGATCATTGATGACCTGCTACCAGTAGATCACAGTGGAGAGCTTCTCTGCTCTTACTCAAACAACAAAAATGAACTCTGGGTATCACTGATAGAAAAAGCGTATATGAAAGTAATGGGAGGTTACGATTTTCCAGGATCAAATTCTGTGAGTATCTGTTCTTGACACAGAGTAAATTTATATGCTGGCAAATTTCCTTGGTAGATGAGGCTTCCTATAGCTTAGGGTACAGAAAATAAAGCAGATCATTTGATATCCCCCCAAAATACACTCTTGTTTGTTCACTGGGCACATATGCTTTTCCCCACTTGGCAAACCCTTTCTGTTGGAATGAGTAATATTATTGTAGAAATGTTCTCAGCAATTGGGAAATAGCCTGACTTCATTTTAAGAATGAAGTTCTCACAACATAATGCATTTGGATACCTTAACTTGGAGCCCTTGGCTTTTATTACTATCATATTTTCAACTTAATCATTTCAGGCGTGAAGGGAAAAAAAGCTATTAAATTTACCAGCAAAAGAAAGAAGAAAAGGAACCGAGTCATAAGCAGCAGTTTAGTCTCATCTGAACCCTAATTCAAACATTTCTAGGGCTGATCCAAAATCCATGGTGCTTCCATTAAATAAGCTGGCTAACCTGCAAGCCCATTTATTGGTTTATGTATTTTAGGTCTTATAAATACACACAACACTAATGGTAGAAAAGTGACTTGCAAGGTGATAACATAGGTTTAGAAAATATTTCATGTATACCTGCATTGAAAAGAAATGAAGTCTGGAAGTTTCAGACCTGGAGCCATTATTGCTTAAATATTAACACAGTGTTTTTTCATGTATATGGTTTGCATTAGACCTCCATTTTTGTTTTGTTTATGAGATCTGCTTATGTTTCAGAATATTGATCTCCATGCATTGACTGGCTGGATACCTGAAAGGATGGCTATGCACTCAGACAATCAAGCTTTTAACAAAGACAATTTTTTCAGAATGCTTTATCAGAGGTAATTTTTTGGTCTAATTTGCAAGTGTCTCAGCACTCAGGTATTTTATCAGGCCTAGTTTCTGATTGCAATTTAGGATAAAAGGATGGATGATCAGAAGTTCTGGCTATGGCTACTGAAGATGGAAGATTTGGGGTTTTTGGGATGTTGTTTTTTCAATTTATATTAATAGGTTTAAAAAGCAAACACAAATTTGACAGACTTAGCTATACACTATCCTTATTTAGATTAAGGTTGAAGTGCCAAACATATTATAGAACTTCAAAAATGCCAGGATGTGAAATTGAGAATGTGTTACGTCTGACATTCAGTCTTTTTGCGTTTCAGATGCTTCACTCAGCTTTCCCCCAATATGGTGTCCTTCAGATGAGTTGGACTACAACTCCCAACATGCCCCATCCAGCATGACTAACTAGACCATAGTGGCAGCCAGGAGGATGCCAGGTTGAATGGGGCAGGCTGTCACAGCTAGGCTAGGATGCCCTCTGGAAAAGCTAGAAAATGGCTTAATTAGAAGTATCAGGTAGCGAATACTCCAGTGCTTCTAGAATTTGCTACAGTAGCTACAACCTCTCAGGGTAGTTCTTTGGTAGCTCTTTCACTCTTAACCATGGAAACTCGGAGTTACCAAGTATGCCATCATTTTGTTAATCTTTCCAGAATACCTTCTGCCTTTTCCCCCTCCAGAGCAGTAAATAAGAAATGTCAGTTACTCTTTTCATAAACAGAACCCTAAACTAAACTTTCTTGTTCTTTGTGGCCAGATTTCACAAAGGGGATGTACTTATTACAACAGCCACAGGAGTGATGACTGAAGAAGAAGGAGAAAGATGGGGTTTGGTGCCAACCCATGCCTATGCTGTTTTAGATATCAGGGAGTATAAGGTATTCACAAGACAGGTGTATGGAACATCTTTTTAAAATTGACAGGTTTCATTTGCAAATACAGCAATTTGGAACTGCTCAAAAGCAGCAGAGAGAAGTATCTTTCTCCAATCAGCTTTATCCAGATGTTCTGATAATTAAATGGTATTTAACATCTTCCATTCTTGGAAAGAAATGTACTAATGGAATATTACAGCTATTCTGTGTTTCTAGGGGCTTCGATTCATCCAGTTGAAAAATCCCTGGAGTCACCTACGCTGGAAAGGAAGATACAGTGAAAATGATAAGAAGAACTGGACCCCTGACCTCCAGAAATACTTAAACTTTGACCCCAGAACAGCACAGAAAATAGACAATGGTAAAGCAGCATTTTATGGGAAAGTTTGAACAAACATGAATACAAATGGCTCAGTGGTGGTCCCTTTGGAATAGAATTGAAGCTTGGGAAGGAGTGGGAGAATCCCATGTTTCACTAGTTCCTGGTGGTTTGGGAGCCAAGCATCCTGGCATTGTTGTGCATGAGGGGCAGTGGAAGACAGGAAGGTGTGAAGGTCCCTGGCAAAATAATTTGCACTGGTGGCTATTTGCAGGCTTCTGTTCCTGCGTATACTTAGGTGAGCCTAGAAACATATGCAAGGCTATCCATGAAACACAGTTGATTAGTACTGCAAATGTATTGTATTGCCCTATTATAATATGGGGCTTAGTTTCTGAGTAAATATACATTCAGATTGTTCTATGTAGCTCAGCATTTTGTCCGAATTGAGTTGTGGATTAGGTGCATCAGATTAATCAAGTCCACCAATGACTCTTAGGCATGTTAAGCTTTTGCAGAGTAACAGAAGAGAAAGACATGCACATGGACATGCACATGGTGGATGTGCACATGGTGGGCATGTCATGAGCGGAGCCGGCTGGTGCCGGAGGTCAGACTAGATGGCCCGGGAGGCCTCTTCTGACTCGCTCTGTTTCTATGTTTCTAAAACCTTTGGAAACTGGGCTGTAACTTGTTTTTATGCAATTGGATAACTCCTGTGAAGTCAGGCATATTGAAATGGTGAGGTGTCCAAGAGAAGTGATGGTCTTCATAGAGTGAGTTTCTGTAGGTTTAAAAAAATGGAATGCAATGCAATGCAACAAGTGATGAGAAGAAACTGATTCCATTTACCAGTGAGCAGACCACTGAAGAGGTATATCATTACAGAGGAAATCTGACCCAGTCCTCACTAGGATTCAGACAGCAATCATGCCTTCCTCAGCCTTGTGCATTCCAGCTACATTTGGACTGCAACACCCGGAATTGCCAGCCAGTGGCACTGCTGGATGGGAATTCTGGGAGTTGCGGTTGAACTGCTTCTGAAGGCCATCAAGCTGGGGGAGGCTGCTGTACATGTTTTTCTGGGAGGATGTTCGCTGATCTTGAACTCTCAACCCAGCCTATTTCACAGGCTTGTTGTGAGGATAAGATGAGGAGGAGGAGGAGGAGGAGAGTTATTTAAGCCACCTTAAGTTCTTTGAAAGGAAAACAAGTGGGATATAAATATAATAAAATAAGCATATGTGGGGCTGCACCATTTACATTCTCTTCCTCCCCATGCTTGTTTATTTCATGTCTTTAAGTTGCTGCCATACCTTTTGACAACCAGGATTTCCAGGCAGTTTGCATAAGAACACATATAATACAGTATATAAATCAGTATAAAAATTGTTTTGAGAATGTATCTTAAAAGAATACAACAAAGCAGCAGCTCCATAATTAGTTATATCAGGTAATAATGGTGATGTGTTGAATTTATGCCAAAACATTTTACAGGGCAAGTGTTTTTGATGCTACTTATTGATTTACTATAAATTCCCTGTACTCCTCAACTTACAGAACTTCCAAGGAAATTTGGAAGCTTTTATTATTACTGACTCTTGTCATTCTCATGCATGTATGTTAAAAGCAGCCTGTTGAGAACCCTAATTGCATTTCTCACCATCATATTTTCCTTCTTGTAGGAATTTTCTGGATGGCCTGGGAAGACCTGTGCAAGTATTTTGATGTTATTTATCTGAGCTGGAATCCAGGTCTCTTTAAAGAATCAACATGTATTCACAGGTTTGTTCCCGAGAGAAAGGGATGGAGTGGTTTTATGCAAATGGGTTCAGCTTCACATGGGTGGACGAATCTTGCTCATTGGATGCAACAGGCTGCATGTAAATAAGAGCTTTACTGGGACTCAGGAGATCCAGGTTCAGTTCTCCCCCAACCTCAAAACTCATTGAGCTGTTTTGGGTCTGTCATCAGCTCTCAGCCGAGCTACCTCAAGAATGCTTGTGAGAATAAAGTGGAGAGGATACTGCTTTGGGCTCTTGGGGGAGAAGGCAGAATTTAAGCATAACTTACAGACAGTGGTTTCCATGTCTGAGTTGAAGCCATGGCTCCATTCCCCTGAGGGAGCTACCCCAGAGCACTGGAAAACTCTGCCCCTCAGCTGCCTAACTTCCCCTGGCTTCCAAACCAGCATGGGGTGTTTGTTAGAGAAGTCTGCCCTTTGTGGCTGAAGATTTCACTCCAGCAAAACGCATTCAAATTAATTACACTTAATGCATTTTAGAAATAAAATAACCACAAGGGGCATACCCTTGTTCCCCCTTAGTATGTGTGCCAAGGATCACAGATAAAGGTTTGATAATGTGGGCAGTATTAGGTGATGGATGAATGTGTATCCTTTTAACAATAAATGATAAAATAGAAACAATAAAATAGAGATTACAGTGAATGTCATAAAGGGAGAAATTGTCCCTGAAGAAATGTTACAGTCTGACACAAAAGGAAAATAGTTAGATAGATTCATTTTTATTCTCCCGGGTTTCAGTATACAATCTCACTTTCAAAGGAAAGAGAAAAACATTCCTCTCCTTCATAGCTGCAGCTAACTCTAGGCTCCCTGATGTTATTTTCTTTTTAAATATTTGGTGTTCCTGGCAGCTGTGTCGGTTCTTTGTTGTGGTGGCACTTTATAATCATTTACACATCTGTTAATTTGGAGCGTGCCCACATTCACCAGTGAAATTGCTTCAAGGTCACTGTCGGCCTAGCTTAACACTTACTGGATGTCCTGCCCTTGAAACATGCCTTTAACATTTTGGCCATATGCTGTCACCTGTTAAATAGATGGCAAAAGTTTGGATTGTCAGTGCTGCACCCATGTCTCTCTTATTGCACATTTATGGCAGTGGTCCCTCAAGAAGAACGAACAATGATCTTTGGAGAATAACATTATGCACATACTTTTCTTCATGGGGCATGGGAGCAGTGCTTTGCTTGCATTCTGAATTCTGTGTGAGAGGAAGCTGCTGTTCCTTTCAGGTTGTGAGCCAAAGCACAGTTAGAACACCATGTGCAGTACTTGTCGCTGAGCCTAAAAAGGGGATATTGGAGAGCTGTAAAAACTGCAGAAAAGGGCAACTAAAATCAAGGGGCTGGAGCAGCTCCCCTATGAGAAGAGCTTACAAGTGGGATTGTTTAGCTTAGAAAAAAGGCAAATACGAGCAGAGATGATAGAGGTGTTTAAAATTATGCATGGTGTGGAGAAAGTGGAGAGAGGAACCTTTTTCTTCCTCTCCCATAACACTAGAAACCGGGGTCATCCCATGATGCTGACTGGTGGGTTATTCAGACAGATACAAGTCAATACTACTTAATGCATAGTTAAACTATGCAATTCACTTCCCCAGTTAGTGAGGGCCACCAGTTTGGATGGCTTAAGAGTGAGTTAGACAAATCTGTGGAGGAGAAACCACTAGCCCTGCTGGCTATATGCTGCCTCCACTATCAAAAGTGCTCTGCCTTTTGCTGGGGAACATGGGCAGGAGGGTACTTCTGCAGTCTTGTGTTATTTGTGGGTTCCCTGTGGGCACTATTGGCCACTGTGTGAACAGGATGCAGAATTACTTAGGCCCTGATCCAGCAGGGCTCTTGCTGTGTCCTTAATTCCCCTCAGTTCAGCAGAGAGCCCCTTATGCTCAGTCTCAGAGCTTGTTCTCTGTGTACAAAACATCCCAGGCAGATTTCCTGAGGTTTTGAGTTTTAAAAATAACAGGTAGCTGGACATGACCCCCAAAGAGCCACTGCCTGTCTGCATGGAGAAGGGTGAGCTGGATGGACAAATTGACTGTCTTGATATGACAGCTTACTACGAATTGTAATGGGGCATCTTTCCAAGTAGAGGTGTATGGGAATAAGACATGTGTTGGTGTAATCTCATGTGATGCAGGAATGGAATAGCTCCTTAACCTGATTCTGAAATTTGTATGAAGACAGGAATACTTCTGTGCGTTTTGCTTATTTCCTTTTCCAACTCTGCCATTTCTCTGCTCAGGTTCTTAGGGTCCACTCATGCTTTCTTTTTTCCTTCCTTTCCACAGTGGGCTACTCTGCTCATGCATCCTCTAGCCAACTGCAGAGGCACCTTCCTTGTAATTCAAATGACTCCTTGCATTCTGCTTGTAGGATGGGATTAAGGTGGCAAGTAACATTGCCATTCCTGTGCATTCACAGGTTTCAGTTTTCTAAAGTGTTTCCGTTTGGTTCCCTATAAGAGTAGGCTTTCTTTCTAAATAGATTTCACACTCATTCTATTCAAAATGAGCAATGGCTAAAAATAGGTTTTGAACTGCAGCAGCTGAAGCTTCGTTAAATGAAGAACTACTTGTGTTTTTCCTTCTCTTTCCTCCTCTCTCTCTCTCAGTACCTGGGATGCCAAACAGGGTCCTGTGAAGGATGCATACAGCCTAGCTAATAATCCACAGTACAAACTGGAGGTTCAGTGCCCACAAGGTGGCGCAGCAGTGTGGGTTCTGCTCAGTAGACACATTACTGACAAGGTATTTGTCCTTTTTCCGAATAAGTTGAAAGTGGAAGTGCAGTAAGGCCCAGAAGTGCCTTTTTGGTGTTTGAGCTGTCAAGAGGAGGGGGGTAAAAATGACCCAGATTTCACAGAACTGTTTCTGTTCTATGAAGAGCCGTGTGCCTGTTGCTTATCTCTCAAGCAAGATGTTGGTGTGCTTTCTAGTGCACTTATAAGCACATCATTAATTCCCAGCAGCTGGAGGAATCTATCACTGCATGGGAGAACTCATGGTGTGCTCTAAGATGTCTTAATGACACGCTTCTACGAGCCCAGAATTCACTCCCTCACAGAGGCAGCATACTGTATCACTACCTAATCCACCAGCATGAGCTTGTTTCCTTTTCTGGCTAGACTCCAACATGGAGGCTGTTGGAAAAATATAGGGACCAAGAGCAGATAATTCTTACCCTGAATGCTCTCAAGCAGGGGTCCAGAACTTCAGGCCTGGGTCCTAATTCAGCTCTTGGGGAATCCTCAGGGGCTCATGCCCCATTTCCCTGCGCCTTCAAACTGCTGATCTTTTTGTTTCCCACTATTTGCTCATCCCTCCCTGTTCTAAATGGTTGAAATTGTCTCATGATTTAGTTACTGGCAGTAAGAACTTTTAAGATGAAACAGGGTGGTATTTTTGGTCCCTTTTTCCCCTTGGTCCTCCCCCTTTTTTGTTCCCTTCTTGCCTCTGGGATGCACTCCCAAGAGTTTATCCAAAATTGAATGCGGCCTTGGGCTGAAAGGGGTTCTACACCGCTCCCGGAGAAATGCGGTCTGTTGGGAATAGGAGTTAATTCTGCATGTCAGAAGTTTAGTACATATTGAAATATAAGGGGCTTTTAATAAACAGATCGCTTTTTGGTAATGGGTTTTCTACAGGATGATTTTGCACGCAACCGGGAATTCATCACGATGGTTGTATACAAAACCAATGGGAAAAAGGTTTACTACCCTGGTATGTATGTTTATGTTTCTTTCCCCTTTTCCACTCACAGGAATGAAAAAAAAATCGTATGATCCTTAGCCTTCCTTGTTTTTGTGGAAAGTTTTGGTCACAAAGCTCATAGTTTAAGAAAGATGGAAATATCGGATGAAACACTGCCATGTCCTCTATTCCTGCACAGACCAAAGGAGCTGCTTTCGGGTTTTTAATTAACCCAGGACTATAGATGACCTTGACTATGTTAAAACAAGAAAGCTTTCTAAACTTTGGTTTGGAAACTAGTTATCACAGAATAACCAGAATCTGGCAGGTTCAGGCAACATGCCAAGCTGTGCTTAATCACAAGTGGAAGCTTTCAGACTCCTCCTGGCTGTTTGGAACAAGGATGGGGCAGGTGGAGGCCATGTGTGAGCCTAGTGGTGGCTCTGCTCACTTACATCTCATAGGTCAGAGAAGACAGCAGAGATTCTTCTCTCTTGCCTCTCCCTAGAACCCCATATGTTGCTCAGGCTTGTGGCAGAGGCTCAGTTGCAGAGCCTAAGAAAGTGGCACAGGCTGCCATGAGCCAGAGTTTCTGCACTGCTGGTTTAGCATTCCATTCTCTTTGACTGTGACTTGTCCCCTGGACGTGAGGTTCAGCCGCTTCTGTTCGTGTCTGCACAGAAGTTACTTTGGAAAGATAAGAGGACCTTCATCTGTGTTGCTTTACCATCTATGTTCTCTAAACATATTACATGGAAATTAAAGAAGCTTCTCTCCTCCTCTACAGAATGTTCAAAACATAAATTTAATATATCTCTTTACTTTTCCAGCGGATCCTCCGCCATACATTGATGGAATTCGGATCAACAGTCCCCACTATCTCACCAAGATAACACTGACTTCTCCAGGGACTCACACATTTACAATGGTCGTTTCTCAGTATGAGAAACAGAACACAATTCACTATACACTCAGGGTACGTGCCTATAGACAGCCTTGCAAACGAAATATTAGTAGGCAACCCAGAATCCATCACTTCTCTTAAGAGTTGATGGGAGAATGGGTGTTGACTTCAAGGTGTTTCTTACTTCAAATGGACAGACAGGTGATTATTCACAGATCTGCTTGTCAGGGTTATCTCAACTGGGTTCAGACAAAATGATAACTCACACTCAAGGGTTCTGTGTGGATTGTCATTCTTTCAATGACAATCATGTTAACTTGAACTCTGATGTGTTGATAAGCCATAGCTTGCTAACCACGAACAAGAGAAGCCATGTTAGGTTGCACACTGGGCATTATTCACCATGGTTTGTTTTCCCAAGTGCATTCAGGCAGCATGATAACCCATGTTTCAATGACAGTCCATAATCAACCTTTAACTATGGGTTGATGTCTGAATCTAGTTACTGTCCTGCTGTTTATTTCATACATAGCTGCAGAAATGTGGGACATCAGATGCAACTATCACCCATAGAGAGTGCTTAGTTGAATAAAGGTCCTGTGAACACTCTGGTTCCTTCAGTTATTAGGGGAAGAGGGGCGGTATGGTCAGTTGTAATAGCATGAAAAAATCATACTGGTGCAATAACAGCTATCATATATGGTGCCCTCTCTGTATGGTGACCTTCACTTGTACATGGCCCATCAGTCTGCCTTCTGCCAGGGTAGAGCACTGGGATTTCACCCAAGGCAGCATGAACTTGCTGTTTCTCCCTCACATACCCAGGTCAGGTGGTTGGTACATTGCATGGTCCCTGGGGAAACCTGTGGCACATCATTGCAAGCCCTTCCCAAACTTGTACCTTCTAAATGTGTTGGACTGCAAGTCCCATAATTTCCAGTCTGTAGGCCATGGGTTGGCCTGTAGACATGAATACTCAAGACTGGTTATATTTTGTACATGTACTAACACACCTTTGATTGAATAGTTGTAGAGTTCTTACATTGCTGGGAACAATTGGGCACTTACTTCTTTGTACAAAAGTCAAGAAGTAACTACTCTTCCACTGGTTAAAATTGGTGGGCAAAAGGGGTGTCACCATTACTTGGAGTACCAGGAGATTGCTCTGAGAAAAACTGTGGTCCAAACTGATACTGATCATTGTCTCTGCCTCTGAAGAGTGCTCTGGAATTTATTTATGTGATTTCTAGCATGCCTTTTTTCTTACAAGAACTCAAGGTGGCTTACATAATTCTGCTCTGGCTCTCAATCATATCCCCACAACAACAACCCTGTGAAGTAGGTTGGGCTGAGAGTCTGTGACTGGCCCAAGTCACCCACTTGGCCAAGCTGGGACTAGAACCCAGATTACCTCAGGCTCACACTCTTAACTATTGTACCGCACTGGCTCTGGCAGAATCCCTGTAAAGACTAGTACTTCTGTTTTCTATACACATTTAATTCTTTGAAGCACCAACAAAAGGTACTTTCAGGTATTCACATATTGTACAGAATATGCAAATATATTTGCCAGCAGAAGTTAATGTACCATACAAATGTTTGCACTGAGATCTGTTTTTTCAATAAGAGAAACCCATGCAACATAAGGCTGGATTCAAACTTAGGCCTACTTGGAATAGATCCACTGAAATCAGTGGGACTTAAGTAACTCTTAACTAATGTAAGCCCCATTAATTTCAGTGAGTCTGCCTTAAGTAGGACTAAACCTGAATCCATCCCATAGCTTCTGCTCAGTTTTGTTCAGTGTCAGTTTCCTCAAATTTCTTCCTTTTCTTAACTCCGTAATATGAATCATCCTATTATTTTATGTCTACTTAGGTTTATTCAGCATGCAAGTTTACCTTTTCTAAGATTCCAACACCATATACCACATCAAAACGGGTAAGAGAAAAATTGCTATGATCATCCTGGAGGGTGTCTGTGTCACAACAGAGAGCACAAAAATAAAACAAGTTTCTCATTGTATTTGATGTGTTTTCTTTCCCTAGTATAACACTGAAGATGAATCAGGGGTATTTGTTTTAGTTCCATTTTTGATATATATGCATAGAATTGTATGAATGCATAACCCTTTCTAGTTTATACATAAGCTTCAGCAAAAGCAGACCACATATTCAAATAAGCTTTTAGTTGAAGGTGGTGTCTATACACCACTGTCTATGAGAAGCTCTGTAAGGGCCTAAATCCATTGCATAACAGCAACCCAATAGCAATAGCCCTCCTCCCCGCTATACCTGGTCAGCCACTAAAGGCTTCTCAGATAGCCGTGTTGGTCATTCTGCAGCAGACAGACAGACCTTCTCAGTGATGGTACCAACCCTTCCTTTGTGAAGTTCAAGAGGCCAATGCTGGCTAGTTCTAAATGCTTCAGTTGACTTTCCCTGATCTCAGAAAGACTTTCCTACTAGCCTGCTTCATTCCTTATGGTACTGTAATGTAGTTAATTATCTGTTTCATATGTTCTTTCATGTAACTTAGTGCCCTGTAATAGCAGGGTTTGGACCTGATGGACTTCTGGCCCCTTCCAGCTCTACTATTCTGTGATTCTATGTTCTTATATTGCTATACTGTTTTATTTAGGGATTTTAATATATTAAGTGGTATAAATGTTTTATACATAAATAAACTTACATAACTGAAAAGGAACTGACAGTTTAGCTGAAACATGTGCTAAGCCTTGCTTTCTTTATTTTACCGTCTATTTAGTCTCATTTTCCACAAAAGTATTTACTGTGGATAGATCAAGAAGCAGTTCTGCATCTGATTCATTATATAAATTTGAATTAATCACCTTGTATATTTATTCAATTAAATATTCTAGCAAAGTGTTGGAGGTTGGAAAGGGACAGGAGAGGAGGCTAAAATAATAATTAAAAAGAACATCAAATATAAATATGTTGTCAAGAAGCCCTTGGATTAATTTTTCCTTAGGTGAATGGACAGTGGAAAGGTCACACTGCTGGTGGATGTGGCAATTTTAGAGATACCTGCAAGAACAACCCTATTTACCAGTTCCAGTTGGACAGGAGTGGACCACTCCTAATTGAACTAAGAGGACCAAGGTCTGTGCAGAATTAAACAAGCTGATGTTATATGATTCAAATATCCTAGAACTATAATGGCTTACTGACCAATATGATAAGTTCTTCTGTTGTTGCGTGTTGCATTTTTCTGATTCAGTTATGGGGATCTAACTAGGGTTTTTAGCCTATATTTATAGCAACAACTACTACAACACATTTTTAATTACTGTTTCTGAAGATGCTGCATTCTGTGCTCAGTACCAGATTCTGCACTTGCATGAAATTGCAGAATATACCTAACACTGGGAAGTGACTTCTTGTAATCATGCGATACTGCTTTCCATAATCCCTTTGCAATGAACCATTGTAACCAAAAGACAATCTTCTGATTGCTATGCAGGCAGTACAGTGTTGGACTCGAACTTGTTACAGTCTCTACAGTGGGAGACCCAGGTTCTTTGGGATTTCAGAAGAAGAATAGTGGCGATTACAGGTGATATTTCATTGGATTTATGCATATTTAACTGTGTTACAATAAGTATTGTATTTAGTTGTTTCCTCTTTCTTCTTCTCCCAAGGTGTGGATTTTGCTATCTGGAAGTTGAGAGCGTACCTGCTGGGGTTTACAATATTATTCCAAGCACTTTCCTTCCTCAGCAGGAAGGACCCTTTTTCTTGGACTTTAATAGCACTATTCCTCTTAAAATATCACAGCTGCAATGAGGTGACCTGGCGCAATATGTTTTTGCACAATATGGCGGATTTGACAACTCGACTGTTTCACTGGACAGCAATCAAATAACCAACCTAAGAAATCGTTTGAGAGAGAATGAGCCACATCCCAAAGCTGGGGTCACCAGATGCTCTGCTGATGACCCTGAGCAGCATCCTGAAGCAGAGTGGAAATTGGGGCTTCCCCTTGTTTTGCCCATGCTCATTCTTGAACTGTTGCCAATTTGATGGCAAGCAAAGGAATGTGCTTGAACTTAATCATGTTCCCATCAATGTCCTTTTTTTTCTTTTTTTCTTTTTTGCATGAATTCTGCCTATAAGAATCTGGCTTTTTTTAAAATCAAGCTCTGGTTTGAAAATGTGTATGTTTTTCCTGTTTTACCAAATCACCTCCTAAACTCAGTTTTTCCAAATACTATGATAAAAATTGCTCCAGACAGTAGTATCTGTCTTCATCTGAAATAGCTGCACTTGTGATAATACTTCATTTGGCCCTCTTGCATAGGTGCCAGTAGCCAATCCTTCTCAGTTCTGCAGTAGCAGGTGTTAGCCTAGTGCCTGGACAGTGGCTTGCTGGTTAGTATATGAAATGTGAAAATTATGAAATGCCAAAAACCTGCATATACAGATTATTGTGTGTAGAGTGGAACTTATACTTTGGACTTGACTTGTGACACACTTGCCAAAAATGTTGACCCCCACTGGTTTAAGTCTTTTGTTCCCAGTCTATGAATGCTGCTGTTGCCCAGTCTCCAAGCTGTACTGTATAACCTCTGTATCTGTACTATAAGATCTATGTTCTACATGGCTTATGAGCATAGTTACATGGCATGATTTCATATCTGCAAGGGTGGAACTTTTAAGTACATTTGTACTTTGGTTATAGACCAACACTAGCTGCCACTCAGGAGCTATTTGTGGTGACTAGGGTCTCAGGTACTCCACTGTTTCTGGCCACAGATCTTTGAAGAAGGTAAGCATTCTGCAAAACCAGCAAATCTTGATTTTGGTAGTGCACAAAATTGTGCTCTGTGATTCAGTAACTAAGGATGCAGATGGGACTAAGAAGCAATGGCCTGGCACCTAATTTTTGGTTCATATTTGTCATGAATAGTATTCAAGTGAGTGAGGCTAGATCCTCTGTGTGCTTTCGATTCCTCCCTTTGACCATCCAGTCCTTGTTTCATGTATGTGCGCAATCGCATTTTCTGTTACTTTTGCTAATTTGCCTAAAAATAGAGTCTGGGCAAGCTTGCATGATCACTGCAGCCTGGCATGACTTACTTAAGCCACAGTATGCGCCACTGGCCATTTTGAATGGTAGGGACAGCCTGGTGGGATGTACCATGTTTTGCTGGATCGTGTGACCCAAGACAATGTCTTGCTGGATGGGAAAATCAGTAACTGTACAACAGGCCATGAATTATTGGAGAGTTCTTTTTCCCCTGGATTTGGGCAACATGAGTTGTAGCCCAGGACTTGAATAGAGCAATCTGGTCTCCATGGGTAACCATAAGGCTTCATTAAACCACAATGGGCTGCAGTGATTATGTGAACCAGGTCTCTGCATTGTGCTGGTACAGTACCTTTAGAGGCCAATTAAGATTATTTTAACGTGTTTCTCAAATTAGGATTTTGGCCCGTAGGCTTTTCATTTACGAATTTAGAGAGGCTCTAAAGAAACTATATAGCTTTCTTTTAAAAGCCATTTAAAGGAGAAGCTTAGAAATAGCTTTCTGGTTTGTGATGAGCCTGGTAGATATTTCTCATTAGAAAATCTAGTTCTTTTATCAAATTAGGGGACCCTTTCTGCCTGCCTGGGATAGTAAACCTGTTTTTAAAATGCAGAGTACATTTACTTCAGGGTTTTATATGGGTACACAGTTGGTAGTCTGGGGCTTGGACAGAAAAGCATTTGGGAAAACTGAACTACAAAACTGAAATTGATTAGATTAGTTCAAAGATTAGTTTCCATAGCAACACATTGCCTGTATTTCACCTAACAATGGACTGAACTCTTTCTTTCCTGTCCAAGCCCCAGGTGTCCAATGGAATATGCACATATAGAAGCTTGTTGAAATGTACACTTCATTTTTAGAACTGGAGGCAGATAATCAGTTGACAGTTTGTTGTAGTTGATGCATCCAACATCATAAGCATTTTCTTATCCATTTCAGTAAAACTGACTTTGCTGTAAATGGGAAGTCAGAATCCTATATTCTTAGAGTTCAGTATGTGAAAACCTTCATTTTTTCTCCTTCCTGCCTGGGGAAGAAATGAGAACAATATTCTGCATGTGAGCCCTTCCAAAATAAAGTGCATGCGTTGTAGGGTCAAGGGAGGGAAGAGACTGAGGATGGGAATAAGCCTTCATTTTATATTTTTGTAATTCAGAAGTTAATTCATTAGGTTGCTTTGCAATGCCCTGCAGTTATCTTGCTGCCTATATTTAAAAGCATGGTATGTTGCTTTTGATCCACTGGGGGCGGGGGGGAATGGGCGCACATGCTTAGCATTGTTACAGAAACATTACCAAGCAACTCAACAGGGAAAACATTGCTTTTGGGATAATCTCAAGTGATAGTTGGCTTTGAAAAGAAAATTAAAATCAGGTGCCTTGTAATTGCTGTTCTTCAGATGGGCCATCTGGGCTGAGGGAATTGAATCATGCTGTGTACTTGACAGTAACTCGCAGCTTATCTGCTTTTGCAAGGTAATTAGTGAGATGAAAGTTATTTGCAGTCAAAGCCTCAGCTGTAAGTCAGTAATAAAAGACTGAAGGAAACAGCTGATTTAATATATTATTTAAGGGCCACTTCTTACAATGTGAATTTTCTACATAAGTTAGTGGGGAAAAGGCTTTGAATCTCATCTGATATTTGTCATAGTTTGCTGGTTGTGCACATGGTAGGCATTCATTATGGCACGCATATGCACAGTTAGGGTTCCTGCATATGTTAAAAATTAAAAAGTCAACCTATAAAGGGGATTTAGCAAGACTCCCCAACATGTTTGTGGTTATTGCAGTCCACAGAAAGCACTGCAGGCAGGACAATTGCTTAATCGAAGAATTTAATTTTTCAGAGTTTGTGTAGCCACCTGCTGAGGGTGTCAAAATTATTTCAGACTATGTTAGTAATCATTATTGTAAACAATTGAGGATTTCACTTCTGTTTTGTATTAGAGTACCGTCAGACGTGTATAGTGCCTTTGGCTTTAGTAACCACATAAGATCATGGACTACTCTGACATTTTGATGCCTGAAGCAGAGGATAAGATGGCATCCCCTCCCATTTCCTTGTACGGAGACTAACTAAGCTCTTACTCCCAATTTGAGTGCATCTTGCACTACGTCTACGAGCAGTAGGCAATACAGCCCATATAAGATTGTCCTCTGAGCACCAAGGTGCACCCACTGCCTAAGGTCTGTACAAGGTCTAGCTCTAGCTAATGATAGGGCCAGCTCTGACTGAACTTAGCCTTTTTCAGGAATAGTGGCACATCTGGCTTATGATGTTTAGCTCTATTGAGCAGATGTGAGGTGAAGGAGGATTATGAATCCATTTACTGGGACTCTGGTTTAATTATCTTCATCTATTAGCATATAGAACTGGTAAAGATTATAAATGGGATTTGTCATTTGCTTGCAAGAAATAGTAACTGATCAGTACTAGACTTGCTCATCTTAGAAAAAAAAGGTTACTTTAGGCATACACCTGAACAAGAAGAAAATCAACTTTTAGCTAATGCTATATTGCCACAGTGATTTATGGACCCCACAAGCTCTGGAACAATTTTAAATTCCAAGACCAGCAGATGCTTACTGAGGTTTATGGAGTTGTAGACCAAAACATCTGATGACACCAGGATTCCTTGCCCCACCCTAGATACTGTATAACGTGTTCTCTCTTAGTGCCCTTCTTTTAATGAAGAAAGATATGACTTCCAAGGAATACCTTTAAATATGCAGTGGGGCTTTAGTTGTAGGCTTCACTCTTAGAGCACAGTCACACAAAAACTTCCAGGGATCTTCTGGAAGGATATTAACTGGAAAATGTGAACATGAGAAAAATTATTGTGAGAAAGTCCTAAAGAGAGCCTGTTCCTGTCTTCCATAATAGCTTATTATGCATTGCAGAATCTTAAAGCACCAGCATGGTCTGGTCTGCAGGAACCAATACCACTATATTTTCACAAATGAATCCAGAAAAGATGCATAGAGCTAGAGCAAAAATGCCATCATTAAACTTTTTACTCACCACCATGGTTTCTTGTTCAAAGGTACAGTTGCAAATTGGGGGGCATATTGCCTACCTATCATCTCTGAAAAACAGTTCGAGTGTTCCTTGCTAGCGGCTGCATGTGGCACAAAAATGCCACTTAAAATGGCAAGATTTCACTGAAATACAAAAGCTATTCATATTCTAGATCACAATCTTTCAAAATAATATATTGGATCCCGAGCAACACTTGAAATTGGACATAAATTAGTCATAATTCCTTGCCCAATTAATTTCAGTGGATCTACTTGCCGGAATACAACCAATCCTTTCTATACTGTGACTTCAAACATGAATCTTGCCCTTGTAGTACAATACTGGGGGGGAGGGGAAAAAAGCACACAAAAGCACTAACCTCCAGTTTGCATTTTATTAATTACCATTCCATTTGGCACTCGCAAAGTCCATTTTGTCAGTTGAAATGCAGCCAAATGCACAAATGGAAGGTTTATGTATATTTGGGAGAACATATTGGTAAAGGAATTTTCTAAAAGCATTTTAAACACTTTCAATATAACCATACTGCACATGAAAACAAAATTGTAAAAGGGTAAAGGAGACTTTAGTGTGTGAAGGATTTTTTACATTTGCTTTTGGAAGAGATATGCAAGCTACCTAGTAAGGACAAAATACAAGAAAACTAAGCCAAGGAATAGAAAATTTGGGAAGATGGGGCATTGCTAAAGACCCCAAATAAATAAATATGTTTATTAGAGATGGCATATGCATATTTTATAAATGCTAACTAGGAAAACAAAAATCCTATGATTTTAACTATTTCTACCAGACATCTCTACTGTCTAACAGCTGTTACTGAAGCATGCTTCAACTCCCTTTCCAGTCAGTTCTTCATTCAAGGGATGCTAAGTCTACAAGTCCCTTTAATTATTATAAAAATGCTACACATGACAACCTATGGAGATATTAGAAATTATTCACCCCTTCAGCCTTAACCATTATGTCATCTGCTCATGCAACACCTCCCTCTTTCTTCTTGGTAAGCCAAGGTGTAAAAATAATAATTTTCCTATCCTTGCCTATTGATTCATATCAATGATACAGTCAAATTAGTTTGAGGTACTTAAATTGTCATAAATAAGATTCTAATGGGCATTAGATTTTTGTCACTAGATAACTGAAATTCACCCTCCCCCAAATCCCAAACCATAGGAAGCTAGACATCTTTGTATCAATATTAACACAATTGTATTACCCTTGAGGTATACGTTTTCATCACTAACGAGCTCTACAATAAGACAAAGTTTCTAGGCTCCATGACATGCAACAGCTTCCTTTTATAATCCAAAATATAATACATACATTTAAAGTACATGGTTTTTAAAAGGGGATACCATCAGCACCTTGGAATTCTATGTCTAAGTCACAGCTCAGTTCACAAAATGGATGCCAGGTGCGCCTTCAAAACGTATGGCTGGGCCTTCAGTACCCAAGTGCACAGAACTCCATAGACGGGATTATTGCTTCTGCCAAACCGTTATATAATGTCCTACAAGGGCTGTGAAGTACAAGGGGAGCTGATGTTTGTTACTTCTATCATGACGAAGATCTCGCTTGTATCTGAAAACCACACGTGCACACTTCGGCCATCAACACTGATGTAACTTTCAGTGCAGTTTTAAAGAGTAAACGTTGAAAATTTGGCATACATTAGGTTATTGGCACAAGGTTCTTCTGATGTTCAGAAGTTGTTTGCGTATAAATAATTTAGATTCCTCATTAGCCTTGGGCTTGACATGATGACATCAGCCAATCTGTACTGTTTTTCTGTCTGCACAAATCCCATCTTTGACCTTCAAGCATTGTAAGGAGAGCCGCTTCATCTTGTTGTCCAGTGTTGGGCCACTAGAAGAGGAATTACTGCTGTTCCTGTTCTTGTTTACTTTATCGAGCATCTTGTTCTCTGCTCCTTCTGCTCTGTCACCTGTGAGTATGATATGGAAAGGTTATATAGTATTGGATACAGAACAGGGTGGGTACAACCTCTTTACCCATACATTCTATAGGCTGAATGCAGACTTAATCACATTTAAGGACCAGGTTTGGACAACATGTCATGGCTCATTATGCATTATTTCACCAACACTGAACCACAATGCTCACCAGATTGCATATGCAACCCCCATTCTGGTACATCATACAAAACTGCATAGGTTAAACAACCCTCTCATGACCATTTAAGACTTGACCCACTGAAATCAATTTAGTCATGATGGACTTTAGTCCCACTGATTTTGATGGTTCTGCTCAAACTGAGTAAGTCTGGCTCCAGTCTGAAAGCTTCAGCATTCCCCCATAGTGTTTATACCACCTATTGTATCCAATATTCTCTCAGGATGAACCAGGATGCCAGTAAGACCTTTGACAAGGTTTCTATTACTAGGAACAATAATTAATTTATCATCTACATCCCAGGGTGCTATTCCCCTACTAGCTTTGTGCCAATTATTTGTTACTTAGTTTTAGATAGAAATTCTATAGCACTATCTTTTCATGGAAGCACAGGCAGTAACTAATTCTCTATCTTCAGACACCTTTTCTTATGCAAGTCCTTAATCTTGGTTGATGGATACTGGGGTTCTTCTTTTAGAACCACTGAAAGACTACTCTAAAGCTGTGCTCATAGAATTATTTCACACTTCAAATATAAAGAAGCTGCAAATTGCAAGGTTAACATGTTGTTGGCTCCTAGGAAATAGCATGATGTGACCAAAAGAAATTGGACAAGAGCTTCACTTTTAGAGATTTTAAAAGCAGACAAAGACTGAGCAGCTCAGTTCAGGTGCAAAAGCTTCTGATCCCTTTTTATTCATGCAGACTACAAAGGCCCTGCTGGCTGGGAATGATGGACATTGCAGTCCAACATGTGTAGAGGGCACCAGATTGAGGAATGCTGCTCTGGAATGATGCACAGAAAGCCGCTGAAACAGCTACACAGTCCTAGGCAGGTGGTTATTCCTAGCCTAGGGGCAGAACCAAGAAGGGAGGACTCTGGGCCTTCTAGGTTTTTCTAAGCTGGCCTGGTGTTTAGTTGCTTACCCGAAATCCTCTGTCCAGACCATCTGGAACAACACTTCTAGTAATGAACAATACATGGTTCTGTGATGTGTGCCAAATCAGTCAATTTGCACAAATTGCAATTGGTAGAAATTGGCTGATTTGGCACAAATAATAGCAGAACTATACAGTTTGCATAATTTCATTAGTGGATTAAAAATAAATGATTAGGATCCACTGATGGCTTCATCCTGCATAATAAATGTGCCTATTCTATTTTTAACATCATCTAGCTTGGTGCCATCAAAATTTCCTTTGGTAGCAAATTCTGCAGTTATATAATACAAAGAAGTGCTTGTCTGTCCTGAACCTTCCACCCTTTGGCTTCACTGCATGGATCTGGGTTTCAGTATTATGATGGGGTGGGTGGGTGGGTGTGTGTGTGTGTGTGTGCGCGCGCGCACGCGCGCCAACACAAGGCAGGGGAAGGGGGGGAGAGAGAACAAATATGCATGGTCTTGAAAGTCTCCTTGCCCTTTTCCTAAAATGAAAAACTGAAACTTTTCCTCTCAGGGGAGTTACCATTTTGGCTGTTCTTTTTTGTGCCTTCTCCAGCTTCTACAACTCTTTTTGAGGTTCAGCAACCAGGAAACTACACATTTTTCTAATTATCCATATGAGGCTTTATGGGTCCAACTTACCTCTTTCAATTTCACATTCAGGAGAGGAAGCCCCACTGCATTCACTACGAGGTCCTAGCAGGGGAAATATACCAAATTCAGACAATGAAATAGGGCTGGACAGATCCAGGCTTCTAGGTCTTGCCACAGGAAGAAACTGAGTTGGCATATCCAAAGGGCTTGTTGGACCAGAACTGAAGCTAGATACAGACTGGGTTTCAGATTCTTCCTCGGAAACAAAGCTGCTGCAGTTGTCATCCTCAAAGACTTCAGAAGCCACTGTGTGAATAGTAAGAGAACTGTAATTAGCCAAGAGATTTTTCCAAGAGCCACAATTACAAAGGCAATATTAAACCTGGTTCTCTCTGAAGGATACTAATGGTGACTTCCATTCAAATAAGCAGCATTTTTCCTATTATCCAAGGCCAGCTATTAAGAAAGTAGAAATGAGCTGCTTAAGAATTATTGTTCATGTGTTAGGTCAGCCATTTTGATGCTGGCAGAAACCATTTCCAAATGGCAGCTTCTCCATACAGTAACTATATACAAAGTGACAATGAAAGCAATAGGGCCCAAGCACTAAGCAAATAGTCTAGTCATTTTTACATTGAGAGTAGAATTCTAATGGGCATGAGCCATTTCCACTTTAGAATGGATCAAGCCACTGACTTCACAGTTCGGTGTGGGTGCTGGGGAGAAGATACAATGTCCTTCCTCTGAGACAAGCCATTGGTTCAGCCAGTCAGCACAGTACCATCAACAATCACAGGCAGTGTCTTTTCAGGGTCCAAGAGCAGCTTCAGGGCCATATCCATTCCCAGTTGCCATTTTCATGTATTTTAACAGGGAAAGCAACATGTTTTACACATTTGGGCTCAATGATGCATAACAGATGCTTATGTGAGTTGTAAACTTTATCATGACATTTGTGGGTTGGATGCAGATTCAAGATGAATCAACTGCGCTGCTAGAAGTGGGCTTCCCTGCTCCCATCCTCTCATGACAGCCCCTCCAGTCCCCTAAAAACAACTAGCGGAGGGTCGTAAGATCATGATAAATGGGGTAAGCTTTGGTGAGTCTCTAAAAATGGGCAGGAAGGGGAGGCTTCTCTAAGCAGTGCTTTCTTTCTGAGGAAATGGTGAGGGGCCAGTAGAAGAGGAGGGGACATCTAGAAAGATAGACAGGGATCCAAACTGACCCACACTGGTACTGGCTCTAGCCATTTCAAGACAATAGTTGTTACTGTATCACACTGAGCCATCGGACATTACGCATACCTGTCAGAGAACACTTTCCTACTTGACATGGTCCAACCTGTACATGCTTTGATTCTACTTACTGGATATATTATCTGACTCTGATCTGCACACTGAAAGGTCTTCTGCTGAAGTGCTGCTGCCTTCAGCACCCACACCACATCCTCTGGGCCCCATGGAAGAGGCTCGTCTCCTCTCATGAATTTCATCTGAGATCATCTCCAAGTTCTTCAAAGCCATTTTGTATTCACCCTTCGCTAAAGACAGCTTTGCCTGCAGTTCATCCACAGTCTTTTTCAATTGCTAATGATATAATCAGAAAAAAATTCCTTTACTCACAAAAGCACTTTGGTGGATAGCACATTAAAAGGCAACATGTTTTTTGAGACTGCTAAAAAAAAAAAAAAACATAGCACCTGAGCTCATAAATTGAATTCTGACCAGAGGAAGCTGTGCACATGTTTTAGAGCTCCCCTACAAGATTCTGGCCCCAGCTACTAATTTACAGATTTCCTGGTGGGTTAGATGTATATTTTATGCTACATAAGTTGTTCGGGCAGAAAGGGACTTGATTTTCTGCTTCCCACAGCAGTGCCTCCAGCTTCCCAAAAACACTTCTCGGAGTTAGAAGAACCCGCGGAATGGAATGAGCTGTGCTGTGGTGAGCAGAAGATTCCTATCAGGCACAGAGAACTTCAGTGAGCAGAGCATTTCCTCTCATGGAAGGTCCCTTCATCTCCCAGAAGGCAGATCTTGAATCCAGCTCTATATATTTGGCGCTGTGAGTCAAAATCAGCCAATGAGCCAAAATATGCTAACCATAAACTTTCACAGAGCATCTTCTTCAACCTCTGGAATCATTGGAACCATTCATAAGAAGGGCATGAATACTTTATTCTTAACAGTGAGCTCATTGCTTGAATATTTATACCATTTTGTGGGAAATTCCTCATTGTTCTACATTAGCCTAGGGAAGTCATCTATGTACAATTCCAGATAAGTGTGTGTTACTCAACTCCAGAGAGAAGTGCATGTCCATAGTAAGCAAACAAACAATCGCCTATTTTTTCAGCACCATTCCCATTCAAGGGTAAACATATTGGGCAGTATCCAATTGCATACAGTTACTGTAAATTACATTGTACTCATGTAAAAAAAAACCCCTCTACCATAAATCCAATAGCATTAGATGATTTGATAGGATTCCCCAGAAAACCTGCTGTGCTAGCCAATGCTAGTGGTATCACACTAGAGGACCCTAATGTTAGTGCAATGTAATTTATATCATCCTAGTATCCAACTGGATAACACTAAGCATCATCTACCAAACACAGCCCAGAAAAAAAGGAGAGCAATGGAGTTGAGTTACAACAACTCCTCTGTTGTAACTCAACTCCTTTACAATGTTCACCTCCTTTACAAGGTTCACTGCCTTGTGAGAAAGATTATGCTTTGTTCTTGTTTTACAGAGATTTTATTAACATATTTTCATTTGACTTGCAAGCCACCTTGAAAGGATTTGTATCCTTAAAAAGGTGAATATAAAATTCTAAGAAAAAAATAGCCCCATCCTAGTTTTGAAAATTCATTCTCGGATTTTTCCAGGGACATATGCTATGTGATTTGGTACACTTCCCCCATCTGTGTAGATTCTTTCCAGCCTGACATGTTTAAGCCCTAAACAAGATAATTCCTATCATGGAACACTAGTGAAACCCCCTGCCCACTCTGCCAAAAAAAGCAATCACATTAGGACATGTATCTTGATTAAAAGATAGTATAGTATGCTGTTATAGTACTTATTTGCAATGCATGAAATATAGTTTTCCAATCTTTCCTAGAAAATGTATTGACACGTACCTCTAATTGTACGTAATATTTTGCCTTGAGTTCAAAGTAAGGCCTACAGGGAAGGGAAAACACAGGAAAAGGCATTTAAAATTATTGATACAACAAGCCAGAAAGGCAGATGGAAGATAGTTTTCATGGACAACTTTCTAAACAATAATTATGCAAGCAACATGAATTATTTGCAAGCAACATGAATTCTTCCCAGGCAGCTTCTCCTAACAGTTTCTCTTCAAATTGACCTCCACCCATCTCACAGTTCTGTTGTTGTTGCAGAGTCAGCATCTGAGAGCTCCCATACATGGGATACAATATTGTTCAGCAAGTGGAGGGTTTGGGAGATGAACAGTAACCAAGGCTTGATTAGTAGGGAGTTATAGACAATGATGTCATCCACTCCCCTCAGAATTCCCAGCTCTGTCTGAGCTTAGCTGCAGTCCTTACGGTAGCTGGGGGCAAATGGATTCTTTCGGCAAATGGATTCTTTCGAATATTGTGAGCTTTCCTCATTGCAATGCAAATAATTTTGCTCTGGTTTGGTCTTGCACAAGCAATTTAGACTCATGACCTTTACGAAACATCTGCTCCTCACAGAAAACTGCTTTGACTCAACCCAGCTGCCTGCTTTTCTGGGCTCTCCCTGGGGCCATAGATTTGGGGACTGTCATGATGAGTGCCTGCACTTCAAAGCTGACTGCTACACCACTGGGGAGGATCCCTCACAGCTCCCTCAGTCAAAAGGACTTGCTGGGAACACTGAAAGAGCAGAAAAATTATTTTTGAGACCCTCTTACAACTGAGTATACAATTTAGGAGTCAACATTAAATGCTTCAAGACTGCCATTCTAGGACTGCTATTTGGTCATTCCCATGCCTGTAATTTTATTTTATGTTGCATGTAGGAACAGAATATGTACTCCTTCAGCACTATCCATATCCCTCCCAGAAAACTTATCCAGATCATAACTTATCTTGTAGCTGTAACCTAGTAAGGATTTTAGCATGACGTTGGGACCTTAAGCCAGCTTCCCTCAAGCTGCTGGCCTCCAGATGTGATGAACTTCAATTACCATCATCTCCAACCAGCACACTGGCAGGTATTGATAGGCATTGTGGTTCATCACATCTGGAGACCTCCAGGTTGGGGAAGGATGATTTAAGAAAATCTAAACCTCAAAATGCAGGTATGTTCATGTGAGAGAACAATGTTGTTTTTCAAGACGCAGTTCACACATGCAGCTATACATCATTCTATCAAACATACAGGTGGAAATTGGTCCTATAGATACAAAAATACAACACATACTTGGATTTATTTATGGCCCTTTTCAATTTCTTCTCCAACTGTTTCATTCTGCCCATGGCAGCATTGTATTTAGCTGCTGTCTCCTTGTGCAACAGTTCACTTCTGGTTTTTGTCTGCTCTGCCTCCATGACCTTTGAAGAAGAAAAAATGAAATCTGGTTTTGAGCTGGAAAAGTTGCAATTCTTGTGTGTGAACATATGCATACTATTTCCACAATGTTTCAACCCAAATACCTGACATGGTAGTGAAACGGAGAAACGTGACAATTGTCAGTAAAGTCAGCACAATAAAGTTGCAAATATGCAGCTAAAATTCATTCATTAAAAAAATATAAACTATTAGGGATATACAATTGACTAATATGAAAATGCAAAATAGTAGCAGACATCTATGAAAATGGAACCAGCTGCCTAGAGAGGTGGCGGGCTCTCCCACGCTAGAGACATTCAAAAAGAAACTGGACAGCCATCTGGGTGGGATGGTGTAACATGGTGTCCTGCAACAGCAGGAAGTTGGACTCGTTGGCCTTCATGGCCCCTTCCAACTCTACTAGTCTATGATTCTATGAAGTATGAAAAAGTCAAAGAGACATTGTTTTGCTTTTGGAGACTTGTTATGGAGCCTACAGAAGAGACAATTGTTGACTTAATCTAAGTGATGCCAAAATCTGTACAAGTTGTAACAAAACAGCTTGAAAACAGTGGCCACAATACTAACAACTTTCATATAATGCAAGTGGGAAAAGGTTGATTTTTCTCAAAATTAGGTAGCTAAAGAAGACTTTTGGTGTTTTAGGTTCCTTCCCAACCTACATATAAACCAGCTGTCACTTAAGTAATACATGTCTTATGAGACAACCAGTACCATCTCCCTGCTCAGGTTATCGAAGAATTTTTAGCTTCCTGTTTTCCTGATGGAGAGGAATAGGAAAGCAACAACTGTCCCAAGAAGAGTGAGCAATGGCTCTTACCCTTTGAGTAGCATGGTTGAGCATCTCTTGCCAGGCAGAATCAAACTGGCGCTTGTCATCTTCTAGCAGTCTCTGTTCTGCAAGGGAAATGGTCTCCTTAGCAGCCCGTAGTACTTCAGTAGCTCTCTGGAAATCCTGTGTGGCCTTCTGAGCTTCCAGCTGTGCCTAAAGTGAGATGTATTAATTAGCAGAAAAGAATCCCAGTGCATTTATGGAAGGGAGAGAAATAGAGAATTCCTGGTGTTTAAAGTTTACCCGAATTATTCCTTGTTTGATTCTGATCATTGCTGGCCCATTGATTAATTCTAACTAAATGCTACCAACACTAAATGCTTAATTTGACTACATTTAACATGATGTGCAAATTAAGAATAGCATTACTTTCACAGGATGCATCAATTTGCCAAAGTTCATACAGTTCTTCTTAAACTTGCTAGAGCCCCACAAGTTAAATTAGGCAGAGACAGCAGTTCTACCAATGGTTATGGCCATCACAGGGTACATGTTGACATCTGGAAGCATTTCCAGTACCTTCCACATGGCAATAAGAACCAGTCCTAAAAGACTCATGTTTTGACAAAGAGTGTGTGTGGAGAAATTATGTACATTTTTTGCTGAATAAAAATAAGCAATTTCCTCTTAAATCTCGTAACATACTACAAAATACTACAGAGAAATTGTTTGTTTTGTAGCTCATAAAGTCCACAGCTTGTGTGAAGGTTCATAAAAAAGGCCTTTGAAGCATGGAAAAGTAGACTGTGCAAATATCTCGTCTGACTTTATCCATGCAAATACTTCTGTCATCAAATTATATAAAACGTCAGTCAGGATCAGTTTTTTTTCCCACCACTCACATGGTGCGTAAGTTGCACATTTTTCTTGGATAATGCTGCTCAAAGGTCATCTTCAGTCAACTTTGTGATGTATTTGCTTGACTTTTGACTCTTTACCCTAAAGGTCATATGAGCTCACAGAAGCCTGAAGCATTAGAAGGCATTTGGAAGAGCTGCAAATTAGTAGATAAAATGTAGTGCCAGTCCCTCATGCAACCTCACTGCTACGGAGAGGAAGCTGGCTTGCAATAGCCAAAAGAAAGCAGGCTTGGCATTCAGAAGCTTCTGCCAGTTACTTTGTGATGAATAAAATGTTACGCCTTCGAAATGTTTCTGACTAGATAACTATTTAAATGGCCTACTGGCTTTGAATTACAATAATCATATAAACATTAAACAAGAATTGGTTATGCCACTTAAGAACAGGCTTGACCTAAAGGCCTGGGAATGTAAACTTAGGTTTTTGAAGGCTCTTGGACAAGATACTCTCAATGCCCCTGCCTCTATCAGTGCTTCTACCCTCTTACCACCACTGTCATCAGCTGTTACTGCTCCTCATCTTCTTTCTCATCATTGCTTACTTGATAGGCAGACAATCAGTGAGGAAACAGATTGCGATATATACTACTACTTCTTACTGCTACCACATCTGGGCCTGAGGGGCACTGTGTTTGCTTGTTTTTAAGTGACTATATAATTTTCCACCTCAAAACAATTCTTCTGCCCCAGATATTTATTCTATTCTTAGAGAACATTGTCATTCTTATTTTATTTTGAATGTTGATTTTCTCACTGTCTTTCCTGTGTCCTGTTTCTAGTTCTGAATTATATGGTTGCTTGTCTACTATACTTTTTAGCACATATTTGCTAAAGGGATCATTGTGAGTTTATTCTGCATAATGATCAGCTTTCCATAGTAAGAGGTATCATTCTTTCTAATCAGTCTTATGAACCCTGTGTGTTACGTAACATCTATGCAACAGAAAATATTGAAAGCCAGTGTGCAAACTTTCTCTTTTTGCCCTCAAGTTAGAATACACAGCACACCAGCACATTAGCATTATGTACAGTCATAATGCAATGCACACTTCCTTCAGTTTAGATGAGTATTAATAATATATTGCAACAGCTTCTCAGCAAGCATCAAATATCCGGTTCCATGTCAGTTGACTTAAAATAATTCATCAAGTCTCTCTTAATCTGTAACCTATTTTGCTGCAATGATCACCCTGAAAGCAAAATGTTCCAACTGCTACATTTATAAAGGCCAAGGTATTTTGCATTTTAGTTGTACTTCAGCATGGCCAAGAGACTGATTAACTGAGGGTGAGATCACAGGGATGCCACAGGACAAGGCTAGGCCAGCATCCCCCCTAATACATACCACAGTTCAGCCCATTCCACAAGATGATCTGACTCCCTGTATATAATTTTCAGTGGTCTGGATGGAATAGAAGTCCACTTGTGACAGTGCAGTTGTTCCAGCATGGATCTGGATTTTTTTAATAACTATGCTACTAGCTAGGCAAATAATTAACAGCAATGGCTAGACTGGCAGAGGAAAGAACATATTGTAGGATTTTGTCAAGGTCACATCAAGCCCTATGGCTGCAAGATCAAGCTGGGTGAAAACAACTTATTTTAGAAGGCAATTCCCTATCAGTTATTAGCAAACTAGAGCTGTTTTTCCCACCCTTTTTAAATCCTCACTTTCTGGGTTGTATCTAGATTTAGTCATACTTAGAGCAGAAGCTGTGAAAACAGGAATTTAGTTATGGCTAACTCAAGTCCCACTGGATGACCAAGTCTGGATTCAACCCCCCAATCTATGCATAGCATAGCAGAATTTGCTTGCAGAAACTCACACATGAGCTGACTTTTGCTACAACTATCCTGAAAAGTGGGCTATGAATCTATTAAAGCAATATGCTACTTATCTTCTGACCAGTTGATAGTCCTTCCTTAGAAGAACCCTGCCATAAGGGCCAGTATTATTTTTATATTGCAGAGAACTAAACATCCATCTGTATAATGAAGCACACGCATTATTAACTCCCCTCACACTTCCACCATCTCCAGAAAAGTGACTACCCTATCTCTGTTGGTAGCTTCATATCTTGCTAGTCTCTGAAGTCAAAGCTGACATGTTTTTGCTGGCCAAATGGCTACCTACTCCAGAGACTTCAAAACCACTGAATCAAAGGGCTGAGGTAAGCTTCAGTCCTGTAACTCATAGGCAGTGGGAGAAATCTCCAATTCTGTGAATAATCTAAAGCTAAACCAATAAAGAACATTGCTTACATGCCACAGGCTGAAATTTGCAGAATGCAAAGCAACCTTTTTTCAGGATGCTGAATAGGGGTAGAAGCAATGTGTGGAAGGAACTAGGTCACCACTTATTCAGGCCCCCGATCCCCATATTTTGAAAAGCTCGCTGTGTCCAGAGCCAACACATGCACAACTTGTGCGCATGCAGGCTCTGAGGATGTGATTGGGGAGACAGGCCTCCCATCACACAAAGAGCACCTTGATACATACAAACCACTCGTGTGTTGGTCTCTGGACACAGAGAGCTAATAAGCAGGTGGTGCACAGCGATAGCAGACATAATCCCATTTTTGTTGTATGCATTCAATTCAACACCTATTGAGAGTACCTGAATTGGTTAGAACATTTACAGTTGTTAATTTGGAGTCCCTCAGAAGGAACAGTCAGGATTCCCTACTTTTAATAAAGGAGGTGCAAAGGCAGTTTTGCCTAAGATCACCTAGTGAGCTTGGTAGAGCTGAGAGTTGAATCAAGAGTTCTTTGAAGCTCATCATTCTTAACCACTGTCTGTGTCCAAGTGTAAATTCAAAATCCTGCTAGGAGTAGCACTCCCATGATCATCCATACCCAGGGAGCTCTCAGGATGCAAACCCCAATTAATAAACAAATAATAGTTTGTGCCATGATAACCAGAACATCTGATCAGCCAACCAAAGCACATGGTTTATTCCCCACTGTTAATAAAGCATAGGAGCCAATCGGCTGCTGGTTAGAAAGCAATCTACCACCCCCTTCGCTTCCTCCTTTTTCACCTCTCTTAGATGTTCCCTTTTAAGAAGATATTACATAATGCAAACATTTAAACTTGCCTTTTCTAAGAGCTTTTTTATGTTAAACTGTTTGACATTTTCTAGTTGAACTCTCAGCATTCTCGGCATGAACTATTTCTTCCCCACAGCATAAATATTGCATACCCACAGTTTACAAGGCCCTGAATTCCGGGTTCATGATAGTATTTTGCTTCCTTTGATGAAATATCTCAGCATGTTATTGTTCAAGGAGCTAAGGATGCCACAGTATTTACTTGCTTTTTACCAAATATGAATTGGGGTGGGGGAGAAATAGAGGCCACTGCAGTAAAAACAGACTTCTGCATGTAAGCCAGTATGACTGAGGCAACAAATGGAACTTGATGCAACAGCTTGTGTTTTGGCACAAGTTGATCAAAGCCAGGTCAAGTGTATTAATAGCAGCATGGTGCCAAAGGCTTGGAAGCCAATGTCATTTTACTCTGCATAAGCCTCATCAATAAACATTATTCTTCAGTACTGCAGATTGTAGCTTCTCTTTCTTCCCTCTATATTTTCCCCAGACTGCAAAAGGACAGATATAAACCAGTTCATTTTTCTGAACAATTCACTTAAGAAAACAAAGAGAATCTTCACTGTTTGCATATATAAAGTTTACAGGCAACCACATCCCAAAGGAGATGACTAAAAAAAGTCTCTTACACTTTTTCAGCAAGCAGTTCATTGACTGTACCTAACTACAAATACAGGTTACACCCCACTGGAAATGTAGTGGCGGGCAGACTTTTAGGTTTGCTAAATGTACTTTAGTTTTCTCTAGATCCCTGAACTGCCTTCTGCCTAGTCCATACTACACAATTAAACCAAGTCCCTTCACTCTACCCTCTTCCATTATTCAAAAGCTTACTTGCATGAATAGTTCGTGATTCTTGTCAAACTGTCATCTTTGGTCCCTCCACACAAATGATTCTCTTTCCTAGAATTATGTATGGTCTTTATAGCTTTTCCACAGAAGCTACATCAACAGCTAAATGACAAACAAGGCAAGAGAAGGAACTGCCCAATGCAGTAAATCTGAATTCACAATCTCTTACTATTTCTCTGTGGTATAAAATGTGTCACAGAAGACTCATTAAACAGTGCAGTAAGCTACCTTCTATAGCAAACACCATCTGCTAGTCATATATCTGTGAACAGCCAAAAAATAGCAATTTGAGCTGCCTCTTCCCATCATTCCTGAAACAAGGGAACTGTTGTAGCTTCAGAAGAATTGGCAATGCACAGCATGCATGTCAAGGTTAAACATCAGGACACTATTCAAAAGTCCTGAAAATATATCTACTAAGTGTTATCCAGCAAGCATGAACTTTATTTTGCAATCACAGTTATGAGACCAAGGCTGTTGTTTGCATCTGACAGAACCCTTTACTACTGAAAAGCACAAAGTGCCTAGCAATGTGGATAGGTAGGTGTAATTGGCCTAGCAGAGTCCATTGAAACTATTTGAGAAGAATAGCTAATAAATCATATCCCTATTTCACCCTCAAAGCAACACCTAATGTCTTTTAGTCCCAGAAAAATATTTACACTTGGCACAGGAACAGAACACCACCAACCTCACTGAGAAGCAAGCTTTGCCTCCTCCTGTGCGATCAAAGATTAGCTATTTGATCAGGCTGTCTTTGAGCTGTTTCATTCCAGCTGGTTCTGATAAGACAACCAGCAACCTCCAGCCACATGACCACCATTACACCAACCTTCCACTTGCTTGTTATAAGATACATGTAACATTAAGAACTGTTGCCTAAATATTCTTGTTTTTCTTTTTCCTCTTCTCTAAGCTAAAGGACAGGGAGTGTTGAGTTTTATGTCACCCTGGGAAAAAAATTTCTAACCAAATAAATGGTGCAAGTTTGCAATTTGCAGTCTCTCTCGCTCTCTCTCTCTCTCTCTCTCTCTCTCTCTCTCACACACACACACACACACACACACTCATTCCCCTATATCTATGCAGAAGCATGCAATGTTCAAAGGGAGCCTAGGTCCCAGGATGTTTGACAAGAAGAGTTTGCTAAAAGTATCCCCAACACAAAGACACTAAGAGGAGATAGCTACTTGTAAAAGTCAATGCTGAGATTCCATTTCACCATACAAAGTATCAGTATTCATCTTTTGTAGACTCCAATCAACCAGTAGTGAATGATGCTGAAGTCTTTGACTGAAAGAACTACATGAACTTTGGAGGGATGGAGAATGTGGTAGCCTATGCAGAGCAGGTAAACAGAATGTGATCTGACATTTGAGATTAAGAAAAGGAAGCAAGCAGAGCCAAATGCCATTAGGTCAAAAAGTTACATGTGTCAAAATTTGGCATGGATTGCCATAACACAGGAAAGCTTCCATGATCAAGCTAGTCAGTAATCACAGCACCCAACAAGTGGTTGGGTTATCCACCATTCTCAGAAGATCATATAACTTAGTCATAAGAGAAGTACTTTCAGCCTTCCCCAGACTTATGGGAGTTGAAGTCCTGGAGCACTAGTCCCTGTCTACATGGCCAGTTATCAGGGATAATGGGAGCTGTAGTCCAAAACATAAGGACCATCAGGGTGGGGAAGGCAAAAGACACACATGGACATTATGTAATTTATATCCTCTCTTTTGACAAATAAATGGTGCTCAAGGCAAATAACAATGGAATCCAGATTAGAGACAAAAATATTTTAAAAATTACAGAAACAATAATATTAAAAACACAAATACACATGGAATAATAGCAGAAGTAAATAGCACCATCGTCAATAGACCAGCTTATATGCTGATAAGTCCCCCCACATACACACAGAGGGGGGAAAGAAGCGATTTTATCTTCTGTCCCCACCCCGCAGTTCAGTGTTTGGCACCTCTGGCTGGCCTAGAAATATTCACTGGTCTTTATCAATATAAGAAGAGCCTGTTTACTACCACAAGCCAATTAATGGTATTTCCATAATGCACTAGGAGAACAAAAATACTAAAAACTGAGCCATGATGGGAACAGAATCACACACACACATTGCATAACCAAGACATACTGTGTTGACCTTCCTAGCTCATAGTTTGCTTGGAATCCTAACAAGGTGGGGAGAAGTAAGTATTATTTATGGCAAGCTTTAGTACAACAAAGAGCCAGAGTAGTGTAGTGGTTAGTACTGGACTGAAATCTGGATTCTATTTCCCACTCAGCCATAAGTTCACTGTGTGATCTAGGGCTAGTCACTCATGCTCAGCCTAGTCTACCTCAGAGGGTTATTGTGAACATAAGAAGTGGTGGAAGATTATGTAAGCCACCTCCAGTTCCTTAAGGAAAAAAGGCATGATATGGCCACAATAAATAAATAAATGAACTGGATTTGTGATATAGATCTGCTATTGTTACTCTATTTAGAGAAGTCAGGGAACTAACTTCTTCAAACAAAGTAACAATTTTGGAACTGTATTTAACTACCCATTCCCTTCCCAAGGGTAGCTAGTACACTAATCAACATTGTTAAATAATCCTAAAGAGAGTTGATATTGCCTAAAACAACCTTTCCCAGAAACAACAGTTCATAGGTTATTTATGCAAGCCTTATCACAACTGACAGGAGGCAGGGGCTACCAGTTTAAAGCAACAACCATGGAACACTTTTTAATGTTCTAGTGTACAATATAATACATATTTATCTTTTCCATGGTAAACTCTTCCTTATCAACATTATTCCACCAGCAATAATAGGTATTTGTATCCTCCCACACCCAAAAGTTGGGCAGATTTGTGTCAAATTATCTTTTTGTGTATAAAGATAAATTTGTGTGTAAAAACAGGAATATGATATGCGTGTTAGAAGTCCTGAAAGACACAACTATTCTGTTAACAGACACTAAACTAACCCACGTATATGTATGGAGTTTATTCCATATATTTATTTGGTCTATTCATGAAGGAAAAAAGGAGTCACTGTCATGGGTATATTAAACATGTTACCAATAAAGATAGTGAGATTTGAGAACTCATTTTATTCTTAGACAACTGTCCTTATAGACTAGAACAAAAACTATTTCCTATTTTACCCTGGCCAATCTTGAATGCCTGGCAGCCCATGTCCTCAAACATTAGTAATGCCACATGGCTCACAATCGGCTGACAGCCATGAATGCGAGAGTCCCAGACTCACCCTCAACTGTGGATAGCCAGCTAGCTAGTGTTATAGTTGTGGAATCTGATGGATGTTTTGTGATTTTCTGAAATACTGTTGTCAATTCATTCCTTAATCTCATGACAGCTCGGTCACATCAGCATAATACCTACATAAATGCCCAAGATGGCTTTGAGCATATTAACCAAAACAGCATATATGTGGTAATGGTGTTGTTGTCATTTTTTTAAATCAGCAAATGAAAACAAACTCTTTTATGAAAGGAATTAACTACTGTTGTTTTGTTGGGATCTATAATTTTGTCTGCAGAAAGCCAGATGCATAGAGTTAAAATTGATGCCAAATCAATTTTTTTCTTTAGTCATTCAAGCTAACCTGTTACTCATTCCTGAATGTCCATTTTCCAGATGCCCTCTCTGTTCAGTGAAAGCCCATTTTTTTAGAGCACTCCAATACTGAAGCATGCATGACTTTTCCAACATCACAGAAATCCAGTGCCATTAATACCCAGCTGACAAGGCTAATACATTCTAAGCCCAATGTAACCCATCCAGACATCATCAAATGCTTTTCAAACATTTACAGTATCTATAGTGATTACTACTATGACTGCTAATACCAATATTAAGTATCCATATAGTAGTTGGAGCTCTTCAGTAATGTACATAATGTTGGTAGTCTTTACAATAACTCTGTAAAATGGCCCAGTATTATCACCCCCATATTCTGGCTGGAAGTTGCAAGAGCTGAGAAAAAGTGATTTGCCTACCTACTGGGCTCAGTATCACTGTGTAATTTAAATTAAAAGTGTTCACCGTTCAGTCTCTCCCACTGTAGTGCACTAGCTCTCAAACAATCTGAAATACACTTTTTTGGAACTAACCTCCAATAAAAATCAGTAAGATGCACACAAATCTGTTCAGGTAGAGAATTCAAAAAAGAGAGTACCAGAGCCATTTTCATCGCAACATTTTGTCTTTTAGCAAAAGTCTCACAAGCCAAGTCAATGGACTAGATCCAGCTATACTACAAGTTCCATATTAATAACAATATCTGCTGCTTTGCATCCCATTGCTCTTCTAAGTAGTAAAGCATTGGATTTTAATGACACAACAGACCTGTGAGAAAAGCAAGATGGAAAGCCAGGAACTTGCCCAAACCTACCATTTCAAGAAAATATGACATGCATGCATTTGAAGTAATAATTCTGTAAGTTGTAATATTTCTCCATCTACTAAATATGAGAAAGCAGCCATTTTCACATTGACTAAAAAGCGTATCATGGGGGGGGGGGGCAAAGGACACAGATTTTCATAAAGTTTGCATGTACTAATTTACACAGCTTGGCACCAATTTAGGAACGGTTACTGTAATTTAAACAAAACTACAATACATCTCTGTCTAGTGGAGAAAACTGTGACCAAGTGAGTAGTGTGGTCAGTCTGCTGTCCAGATGCTAATGGCTGACGGGCAGTTTCAAGACTCCTGTTCTTCCTGTTTAGGATTCCTTGTCTTTAAAGAAATGTACTCTCTTCTGTAAAGTAAGTCACACGACCATCTACTTCAGATCTCAACCAATGTAATAATCCCCATACAGTATTTGGGCATGGCTAAATAGCAAGGTATTAGCTGTGGTTGTTGCCAGACCCCCTCCCACTCCTAGCCTTCTGTCAAGGCTAAAAGGAGAGACAGAAATTCTCTCTCATGTACACTAGATTAAATAGAGGCTAAGAAGTGGCCTACAATTCTTGGGCCATCTACCTTCTCTGAACCTCCATTCCAATGAGGTTCTGTGACAAGCAGTGCCACCTTCCACACAAATTCAAAATGCAAAGCTCAAAGGCCACATCAGTAATCCCGAGCTTCTGTGCTTGGTACAACATAGCCATACACTGCATGAGGCAAGCTTGGTTTTGCATTGTAAGAGTTTCAAAAGTAATTTGAGGTGCCACAAGGATTGCTGCTGTTCCCAAGCAAGTGTACAAAGCAAAGCATCTATGCGCAATCCTAAGCAGACCTGCCGGGAAATGAGCCCCACTGAAGGGAAATGAGCCCGACTGAACTTGCCAATACTAAGCACATAGAAGCCTTTGGGCATGTCTAAAGCTGTCCTGTGAACTTGTTGTTGCTTTAAAGTTAGTGCAATGATATGATTAATGAGATTAAAACCAGCAAGCAGCTTACACACTAAAGCTCAAAGGCAATGAAATCCAACCTGTTGATGTTGAAATACAATAGGAAATATCATATTCAGCTTTGAGAGTAAAATATAATGTGTGTAGTCACCCTGTGACAACTCCACAAATAACTCAGGCAACTGGTGTGAAAGATTTCCTTTTCCAAACCAGGCAAACATTCCAGCTCAGAAAATCAACCCCCCTGCTCTAGTTACAAAATTCCACAATTTTAAGGGCAGGAAGCCATTTTGCTCTCTTCAGCAGTTTCTTATCAGGTCATGTTTCTGTTTTTCCTAGAATTCAACACTGAGGTTGAGGTGGATTCATACAAAGAGGAGGAAAGGATGTTTCAAAACAAGGAGAAAGGCCTGGTTGCTTGCCCGTGTCAAGCAAGCTCCAAATAAGTTTGTTGTCATGCTTCCACAGTTTCCTCAAGATGATGGAAGAGGGGGACTGTTCAAGATTTAATGCCGTTCCTTAACGGAAATGAAATAACTTCTAAAGAGAAGGGTTGCTATGAAGTGCAGGCCTAGAGGGAATAATAAATCACAAAGAGGTCATGGGAGCAAAAGGGCCAAGACAGAGGCAGTTGAAGCTTACAGGGGACTTTATTTCACAGACCACAGTAGTAGCACCAATGCCAGATTTAAGGATAACTTATCTCTCATGCTGGCAAGACTGGCAAAGATCCTAGCATATGAAAAATAAGCTATTACATAACCATAAGAAGCTGTAAATACAGAAGAGTACATCTCAATCCCAAAGAAGAGATGTTAGCCAGGTTTGTTACACTGAAGCATTTAAGAGGTTTGTGGTTTCAGTGAGATGTAAATAATTAAAACTTGCTTTGGAACTGGAAGGACATCTAATGAAAAAGGATATATATCTCTCTCTCTTAAACACAAATATAAAACACCATCAATAAATTCCATTCTTCTTTGGGAAAATTTCAATATGTTTACACAGGGCTCTTCCACTTGCTTCACTTCAACCACGCTAGAGCAGGGAATGTCTCCAGAGCATTTATTCACAGCTTTTCCGTTATGCTATGATGCACAATGGCCCAACTGTAACCACATGTAAAGTACCAGGGCAGCATGGGGAACAAAAGCAACAAGACAGACAACTGTAGTCAATAGTGTGGCATATGTGAGTTTCAGAACCCACCTAATTTCTATCCCTTCTGGGCCCGGTTGTCTATCACATGCTGATAGTCCTGGCTTGGCTTTCTTAATAAACCACACTCTATCTAGAAGTTATGATAAGGCTGTAATAAAAGTCACTATTCTATTAAGATTTGGGGACAAAGGCCTCCTGAACCTACCTACCTACCTACATATATCAATATAAACAGGACAAAGAAAGAAGGAACTGCCTTTAATTATGGTCCAGGGGTGCTTACAGGTTAACAAGCCAAAGAGGAAGAGTAACCTATGGGTCAAAGCAACAAGAAGCCTAACAATATAGCCCTGCACAGGGGTTACCATTCTCCTCCCAATCCAACACTGCTAAAGCATGATGCAAAATAATAAGGTGACTTAACATGTGTAAAACACTTTCAAGAGTTCAAAGTACTTTATGTGCACTACAACACTTACAGCTCATGTGAAAGAGCTAGAAAATGTTGAACTGCAGCTTAAGAAGTCTGAATTCTAGTTCCCACTCAGGGCCAGGAAGCTCACTTGATGACTCTGGACCAGTCGCTATCAATCTAACCTACTGCACAGGGTTGTTGTGAGAATAAAATAGAGAGGGAGAGAAAGAGGATAATGTAAGCTGACTTAGATTAGAAATATAATAAATAAACACAGAAACCTGTACAGTAAGCCAGGATTATCTTCTTCCATATTAAAATGGGTGGGGCGAAGGTTGAGAAAGAGGGACATGCCTAAGGCAACCTAATGACTTTATGTTGAGATTTGAACCAGGAACTTCCCGATTCATAGCTCCAACTCTTAGCTACTACACTATACCAGCTGCTAATGGATTTTACTGTATGTCTCCCCGTACCCCAAACCTTTATAAACACACACACACACAAATATTTTCTGTTTCCTGGATTTTCTCATTCAAGAAAAGAAAAAAGGAAAGTTAAGCAGGTTGCATCTTGGATTTCAAACAGTTAAACAAGCACCACTAAACCAAAAAAGGTCAGTCAGTTATTCAACTGGATCTATGCCAGCTCTTCTGCTTTTTACCAGCTCTGGGGCAGTTGGCCAAATATGAACACAACTCCGTCCCATTTTTACTGACACAGGATTTGGTATCTCAAATGAATCTTCCTTTCCTCTCTTGCCAAGGAATATTCTGAAAAGGCAGTCCAAATCTATGTCATTGCTCAGTTTGCTGCAACGAAATAATGAAATTTGAAAACTGAGCTGGTGAATCAAATAATTGATTTACCTTCGTCCAGAACTGGTTTAACATATAGGCTTTTTTAAGAAATTTTAAACTCAGAGCCATAGATACTTCACTATGCAAGCAGTCTCCCTGGTTTTTCAAAGCTCCCAGGGCAGATGGAGAGACACCCACACATGTTAAGTTTCCAGATGATTGCATGAAAGTCAGGCATGCGCAAACCTGCTCCTTTATGTATTCCTATAATATCCAAAATGGGCAATGAAACCATGGAGCAGCTTTAGAATTAACAAGAAGTCAGACAACTGGAGGCAAGAGATGAGAAGGAGAGATGTAAAAGTCTGTTGTTTCTACAAAAGCCATGTAGATCCCTCTCCTTTTTCCTGCAGTTTCCACAGAAACATTACTGAAGAATAAGTTCCAGACCTGAGCACAGCCAGTGAATAAACTGACAAGTATTTTTTGGTTGGCAGCAAGCCTAATGAATTTCCAGAAGTTGATCCTTTAAACTAAGATTTACAAACAAATATTCAGAGTGATTCATCCAGAGTTCATTTTGAGGACTCAGATTCAATCTGGGCCAATTTAATTTGGTCAGTCCCACTGAAGTGGCCCATGGGCTGTTGTATGGTTCTTGGGTCTTGTCATCCTGGGTGGGTTCACCCAGCACCAGAAGCTACATAGCTGAGAGCAATTATACAAATACTCTCAGCACATACTTGGCACAGCCAGGGTGGTGAGCCACTATGGTTGCATATTAGCTACCTTGCAATCCTGCAAAAATAGATGGTTTGCAAGCCCAAATCATGACCTACCTTTCAACTACTAATAAGAATGGATTAGTTTCCTTCTGGAGGGGCAAGTGGCCACCCTTCTGCTTCTTCAGTGTCTAAGGAAAGTGAGCAGTAGTTGAAAAAAAGTACAAAATAGGATCACAGGTCTGGTCACCATGACTGATGAAATTGGAAAGCTCAGAAGTGGGGCCATTTTCCCCTCCTTCTTACAACAGAATGCTCTGACAACATTAAATACAGCCACAGTATTTAATGTTTTCAATTTACTTCCTTATTTGCATTTCTGTACTGCCAAACAGTAGAAGCTATCTAGGCTATTTGTGAAATAAAAGATAAATACCCCCATTAAGTACATAAATAGAATTGTGACAAGCCCTACATATACCCTCTTTCTAGAAATGTCTTTGAAAAAGAACATGTTGAGACATTTATAGGAAGCAGATCTGCATTCCAACACATCCCAGGCTCCTGTTTCCCCTTTACTCCTGTCTGTGATTCAGCCTTATATTAAAGAGATACATGCAGGAATCACCTGGAAGGCACCTGCTCATTTGTTCAGTTTGAATGTCCAAACTGTCTCTGACTGTTGTTGTTGTACTTTTGTTTGTGAAATCTTTCTTTGTCTTGGAGCAGCTGGCACAGAGTCAAGACTAAACCAAGTTGTGAATTCACAGGTGCCCTCCCCACCCCCAAACCATCTGCAAGTTGCTTTGGGGAGTTATTCTTAGAATTTTTAGGTTACTGAGAGTAAAGTCTTAGGTAACTACTTTTATGCTTCATTTCATTTTAAAAGCAACCAACTATTTCTAATCTTCTCTCTACATGGTTCTTGAACATAGTCAAGGGTTGATGTAGTTCTTTTGCTTAGCCTGAAGCTGGACTTTCTACCACTTTTGAACTTTGAAAAAAAGGAGCCTATCTTTCTCCATAAACACAATCCTTACAAGAATCCTCGGATTCTTACATGTACAAACTAAGAATGAGTATTAATCATGAACATGGTGGTAGTCTACCTCTGAAACAGACAAAGGATAATCTGCGAATTTGGCAGATGTAGTGGTTACAGTGTTGGACTGAGATGTGGAAAAGCTGTACTCTAGTCCTCATTTGGCCATGATGCTCACTGGGTGACTTTGGGACTGCCACTGCTCTTACCCTAACCTAACTCTCAAAGTGGTTGCAAGGATAAAAAGGAGAGGAGGAGAACTATGTAAGCTGCTCTGAGTTCCTTGCAAGATGAGAAAAGGTAAACTAAAAAACCAATCTAGATGATGATGATGATGATGGTGATGCTGTAAATAGGGGCCTTTTGCCCCCAAACGCAGCAAGTTTATCTCCCCCTTTTGATACTCTAATTTTTTAGTGTTATCCTGACTGTTTTCAGTTTCCTCTGTCTTTCCATACTTCCCTGAGCCTCCAGAAGGGGACACATGCATCCAGGGGAAGCTGGTGACTCCCATGTCAGTGAGGCTCCTTATTCACTGCAGCTTTTATTTTAGGCTCTATACTTTTGCTTTCAACCTGGGACACCTGCACAGTGCAGCAGTTAGAGTTTTGGACAGCCGTGATGCTCACTGGGTGACTTTGGACCAGTCACTCATTCTCAGCCTAACCTACTTCACAGAGCTGTTGTTGTAAAAAGTGGGAGATGGTAGGAAAAGGAAGCCATTTTGACCACTGTTTTGATGGTGAACTCAGCAAGTGTCCAAGTGGCTAAGTATATACACAGTTGGGTCCCATTCCAACCTACCAAAAGTCATTTAAGTTGTTCTGCAATTGTTTTCAATGTTGACTAGTTTTTTAAAAGAGAGAGAGAAAGAGGTTCTATATTTCAGTTTTCCATCAGTTGCAGAAGTATCCAAACTGACCCCTGAAGAATAAGCCAAGTACAAACATCTACAAATAACTATGAAGCTTCGTTCTTTTATCTATTTAAATGCTCTGCTTCCTAAATTTTAAATGACAAAAATGAAAATAAAAAGACAAATATGAATAACAAGAATTGATTCTGTTTTGACACAGTTGCAGCTTTTGGAAAAGAGAAAAACAGTAGGTTGTTGGAAGTTTCCAAAAGATTATTAGTAGATAGTAGGAATGAGAAAAAGCATACCCTTTGATAGCTTACATCCTCATGAGTGGTACTTGCAAGTAGTAGCAGGGAGAGAGGTGACAAACACACAGTTGAAATATCCCACCATGGTGTCAGTCAAATGCCTACACATCAGACATTATAAACAGCATTTTTATGCTTTCAACTATGTAGCTGGAGTTGCATCCAACCCAATTAATAGCATAGAGTTTTCAGCTATGTTCTTACCTGCCTGGCAACTCTCCGTGCTTCCCAATAAGGTTTTGAGTCTTCTACTGCTTTTCCAATCTTCTTCACTAGTTCATCTAGTTTTAGCGTAGCTTCAACAAGAACAGAACGGAATTTCTGACGGGCATCCTACAGAGGAAAAGGCAGCAAAAGGCATTAGTAAAGCAGTTTGCATAGATCAGTAATAATTAACAGACAGTTCCCAGGTGTAATATCATATTGGAAATTTGTGGAATAATTGTTCTGGGCTATATATCAGAACACATTTGGCCCAACCTTTTAGAGTTAATACAGATCATCATGATAATAAATGTCCAAGTGCAGTACCCAAAGATGATAAAAGAGCTACTAACACCAGTAGGCTTCTAATAGCTTCTTGGCTTTACCAACCAGGTTTGAACTAAGGCCAAATCCATTAAATTATATAAAAATGTGATTGTGAAGAAAAAATATTCAATGGACACTTAACTTGCCTTCACTGAACTGCATTCTGGGTTAAAGTTTACTGCATTCTTATGATGTTTCCATAGAAAACGTATGACAGGTAAGGCTGTAATGACCAGGTATACCTACACACTTAGTGACCTTTTTCAGAGTTAACAAGACTACTGACTATGGGTAATGTAGAACATTATCTTGTCCAGTGCTAATGGCATTGCACTAGTATAAATCAAAGCTTCCAAAACATAACTAGTACAACAAGGGGAAAAAGAGGGATTTGCCCAAACTTGGTAATGCTTCTTATACATCTTTTTTAAACTGAAAAACTCCCCCTTTTGCTACCAAATTTAGTTAGCAAATTGCTGTGTTATTATATGTTGCTAGTAACATTGCATAAGCATATGTGCAATAAATAAATAAGCATGGGTTTACACTAACACACTGTTATTTGAGCTACCACCAGGACAACGCTAAATACTATCCCTTGCCTGAAACTTCATTTGCTGCCACCACTGTCTGAAACCAAATGGCTTGTAGCTTTGTTTCTCCATAGGTGATAGGTGGATATCTCCATAGATAGCTTCCAGATGTTTTCAACTACAAATCCCTTAACTATGACTACTGGCTGGGCCTGAAGGAAGTTGTAGCCAAGAACATATGAAGGGCATCATTCTTTTCACCCAGGCCTTTTAAATAACTCATGTAGGCTGGGAATCACATAATTTGGGAGGCAGCGAGTTTTCTTGTCATATTTTATGTTGCTGTTTTTGGTATAGTTTTATGTTCTACTTCATATTCTTGATTGTTCTTTTAATTTGTTAATAACAAATCACCCAAAAATCTTCTTTACCAGGTGCTATACAAAGAAAACCAAAATTTTACTTTGGCCTATAACAAAATTTGAATCCTTAAGGTTGCAGTCACCAAAGGATCTAAAAGGGACTTTGTTCAGCATGTGTAACTTACTTTTAGATAAAACTGCTGGGACCACTTAAGGATTCAGAGTGGGCAGGGAAGCTGACCTGAACTGCAAAATTAATTAACCAGCTGGGTTAGAATGTGGTCCATAGAACCCTTCCAGACTATCTTGGTCAAACCAAAATAAACCACAATCAAAACGCTATATGGATGGCATTATTCTCTGGTCAAGCTGCACCCCCTTATCCTTGCAGTGCTGGAGAGACTGGAGATATAGGGACATTACTGCGTATGTGGTGGAGCTGCTCCCAAGTTCAACCCTTCTGGGCTGCCGTTTTTTTTTTTTTTTTTTTTTTTAATTATACTGTATATGGCTGCATGTATTATTCTCTTTGATCTCCTCCTACCACTCCTATCCATGGTGGACAATGAATAGGATAGTTCACCAAACAGAGAGGTAATCTCTTGGCTACGTTACTGGAAAGCGTGCAGCACTGCAAAGCATGTTTTGAACATTCAGTATAGAGATGGTTCACCACATAAGGACATTTGCTTGGCGTCAGACCAGTGCAGACTGAGAAACTCCTTTCAGCCAATAACCATTATGGTTACTTCTGACTGGTGGTTTTCACCCAATAGAACCTAAGCATTTTCAATCTTTTCTTCAAACTCCTCTCACTCATCTTTGTGTATTATTTTTCTTATTATTTATGTGCATATATAAAAGCATCTCAAGACATTTTACTGTTTGAGGTGGAAAAGCAAATGGTTCACAAACATACACATGCAGAAACAAGTCAAGATGCATAGTACTCAAGGCTGGTCAAGTTCTTTTGGAACCTGAAGTAGAAAATCCCACAAAAACCCCTTCCTAAGAACAAAGACACAACAATAATAAAAGGCAGCAATTTGCTACCCTAGGACCAGGGCTGCACATCTTTTATCTGCACAAGTCTGTGCTCAACTGCACCTTAGAGGACAGAAAATGCTGCTGTGCCTCAGCACTGAAACTGACTAAATTTTATTAACTGCATTTAAATCACCCCTCAAGGCACCACACACAGGGTTCCTATTCACCCACAGAGCAGATCCAAACCCATTTAGCTTCAACAAGGTTGTTCCATCATTTTTATTTGTTTATTTCATTTCTATGCCACCTATAGTCTGGGCAGTGTACAACAAAATATAAAACAATAGAAGTAAACAGTAAGAATTAGACATGTAAAAGAATATACAAGAACATTAAAAGACAAGTGAAAAAGACCCAGCCAAGAGTAGAAGGTACCTGGCTAATCATATCAGGTCTCTGAATGATCAGGAAAGTCTTTAAAGCCCTCTGCAAAGCGGGCTGTCTTAACCTGGCTTTGAAAAGATGGCAAATCTGGCACCAGGTAGGCCGCAGCATGGCAGTTGTTCCAGAGAAGGGGGTCACCACTGAAAAGGCCCACCTCTTAGTCACCACCCTCTGAGTCTATTGAAGTGTTGACCCCTGAAGGATGGGAGGCCGCCATGTGTCTTAAGGCCTGGGATCTAACCTAAATCTAACCTGCAGCCACACAGCCCTAAGCCTAATTTCATACAGTCCTCTGCATCTTTCATTCTGTGGATGTTTCAGGACCACTCTTGCTCTAGGAACCATCCTCTCGGAAAATCATTTCCACTTTGCTTTTGCTGATGCATGCATGAGAGAGGCAGAGACAGAGAATGGATGGAAAGGCACATAAAGAAAAAGAGCTATGCAATCCTACAGTGATGCAAACTCTGCCCACTGTTGCCTCTTGATCCACCCACCATCATATCCAGCTCTGTCCGCTTTCACCTGAGGTTCCCAAATGATTTCTCTCTTGGGTCATTCAGCTTACACAAAGATTCCCCAATCCTGCCTACTGAACAAAAACAATTGAGTTACCTGCCTTCACAGTGAACCATACAGACATACTGGTCCATACTGGATGTAACAACTACCCATGAGTTGCTTAAACCATACGATCTTTGGGATCACACAGAAGTGAGCAAGTATGCTGGCTCCCAACCACGTGCCGGTTTCCACTTTGCAGAATAACCCAGGAATGTATCCAGGACATCCAAACCTGCAACTCTGCATTTTTGAGGTAGAAACCACCCTGACTTTTAGTTCATGGATTGTTGTTGGGTCCCTTCACAAGTTGGTCCCTTCACTTCCACACAGGCATGTCTAATCCATGGTTTAAAGAAACCATGGGGGCTGTAACTTGTAAATCAGGGCGCAGTGGGTGCTCCCCTGAGCTATGATGTAGCACAATGTAGGATATCCCGCAATCCCCATACCTGGTGCCTTTCAAATATGTTGGGCTACAGTTCTAATTATACCAAAGCAGCAAAGCCAAAACATAGGGCTTCTGTTTCTAGAGGACACACTTTGTATGTAAATACATATACACACATCCCAAAGAGTACTGGGATACCTTAAAGAGTAACAAATATATTCTGGCATAAGCTTTGGGGAACTATAGCCCATTCCATTAGAGGTGGGGAATATGGGCATATGCAGTGCAGATGGGAGGCTGGGATTGGGGGTGGGTGGGATTGTATTGGTAACATCTTGTCAGATGCCTCAATTCCAAGGAATGAAGTTCTCATCAGTTCATGGGGGAAACACATACACACCCCCCTCTCTTCCATTCCTTCTCATTGTCCATTAATTAGCAATCATGTTGGCCAAAGCTGTGGTCTAGCTAATTCCACTCTAGAAAAATCAACCCATGTCTTTATTGAAAAGATTAAAAACACACTTTGACACCCTGACAGCAAGTCAGAAAAGGGAGATAATTTGCTACACAAATGTTTCATTTACCAATGAAGGAAACATTTTAATTATAGCCAACATCTCTAAAGCCTAGTTATTTCTGACTCAGTTTGAGAACCGTGCGCCTGGATGACATCAGTTTTTATAATTTAACACCTCCTGCAAAAATAGGTCAAGACGACAAGGCAGAACAAAACCATAATGTGCACTTTCTTGGAGATTGGTGGGTGCGTGTAATGCTATTATAAATAGTTTGATCCTGTTAAAAAGGAGTGAGCTTTCTGTTAAATTAAGGACTAAATATATTATGCATGCTGAAGTTTTCCAGTATTTTCAAACAATGCTGTATATTTAATTTTTATCAACAGACAAGGACAAATGAAACACTGTTCAAAAACTGGGCACTGAAGCAAACCCTTCCTACCTACAGAATTCAGAATATGAGAATGCATTCCCCCTTTTGCATGAAAAAAAGGTATAATTCTATATCTAGAAGCAGAAGTCATTCCAATTTTAAGGCCCTTTTAAACCATGTAATGATTTTAAGAACAAAGCACAATATATGCATGCTCATATAATCTTAGAGATCATCAAGTTAATTTTGAATTCTACCCCTGAAAGACAGACAAAGCCAGTCCTCCTGTCCTTCAGGGATGATAGGCTTTCAGATATACTGATTGCAAACAGAGCATTAAATCTTCAGTCCTGTGGCTAGGAAACAGCTATATGCTGCAAGCAAGCCCAGGGAAGAAATGCATTCTCTTTCTGAGTGTCATATAACAAAGAGATTGTATTATCCTCTTGACAACCTGCTATACAGAAATTGGTATTCTATTGACAGCCCCATTACCAAGTAGAAAGGAATATATTATTGACTGTAAAGTACCTTTGCTTTGAAGCTGTGTTTACTTTAAAATTGCAATGGGTTTTATTAATCTAACATTAAATATTTAAATGTACAGAGTAAGGCCAATGATCTTATGTTTCAGGATGTCAGTTTTTAAAAAATACATGTCCCAACATTTAGAGACCACATTTGCATTACATGTTAAGCCAGGATTTGGCGGGGGGGGGGGGGCGATCCTTGCTTACAATGAGCAAACTTCATTCTTTTGCACTCAGACCATTTGGTCTTGCTTGGCTCTTCCAATTGCATGAGCAGCTAAAAAAGAGCAGAATTTTTTTGTCTGGTGTGTCAGCCAAGCCTGGCTATTCCAGCCTGCTGCTCCCTGTAAAAGCTAGGATAACAAACCAGGGTTTGTGTAGTTTAATAGTCATGGCTTACAAAGGAAGCAGAATGCTAGCTAGCATCCCTGGGTTTAGGAAATACTCTAAGCTAACCATTTCTTTGTCTTGCTGCCTAGCCTTGCTCTTTCTTTCCCCACTACCACTTTGCCTTGCTATTTTCCCCTTCATCACAGCCTCTGGTCTTACTCTTTCCCTCTACACCTTTTTAGTGCACCTTGACTAGCCATCCACCCCACCAGCAACCATTACATGTCTAGCTACATCCTCCTGGTCAGGTGGGGGGATGTTTTGTGGTGGTGCCCACAGCAGTTCCTTGAATTCCCAAATGTGCCTACAGTTTCAAAAACAGCAGGACCTCTGCCTTGAAGATTAAACACAGGAGCTTCCACAGATCAAAGCGCTCAGGTACATGAGGCAGTAGCTTCAATGGGCAAGTATACATGTGCTTGTATACATAAACATACCCCATGAGCAGACAGGAGAAACATGGGATTGCTTTTTTATACAGTGAGTCAAAAGGCCAAGCGATGCAATAAATTATTTGACAGAGAATGGAACAAAAATCCTAAATCAACTGAAAAAGAGCAAGATTCAATCAAAGTGACCCATCTGTAAACAGAAATGAATTGGCAGAGCAAGATTAATAATGTGTCTGAAACTTTTATGAGGCACAATGACTTTGGGAAGTAGCCTAAGTATAACCAGCCTCTACTGAACCAGCACCTGATCATATCAAATTTGCAGATGAATCCTGGCTCAGCAGTTTCCTGCTAGAATCTCCCTTTGTTGATCCAATATGACAATATGCCTCACAGAAAATCCTGGTGGAGTGAAATGCCATTTTTTCTATATTTCAGTGTAATGAAAAGATCAGAAAGGAAAACCATTATCCATGCATTTTTTAACTTTTCCAAATCATGACTGACTGTTCTAAGCTGCCCAAATGAAGCCTTCCATTTCACATTCTGTCTCATCTTGCATTGCTAGGAACAAGAACCATGGTGCATGGCTGTTAAGCAACATGCCTGCAATTGGGAAAAACTCGCACTTTCTGGGTAAAGCGTCTCATTAATCAGCTCAGTGCTTCAGAGTCATTTCGCCATCACTCACAGCTGCTCTGCACTTGACCAGCTGTCTAGCATCAATGAGCAATTAGATATTTCCTTTTATTCTTCACCACTATTATGTACAGCATTCTGTTTTTTGCCCCATCACCAATGATCTAATTCTGTTCCTGTTTGTTTCCTGACTATTCATCCTTGCAGCAAATTTAAGTTCCAAATATTTGTACTATTATCCATGACCTTGTGTGTAAACGAGCCCAATCAAGAAAACAAGTACAACTACCTAACCTTAAAATTAATAGGGAATAAAGAACTAATATTCGCCCCCTAGAAGTAGACGGCCAATTTGCACGTCACAAGTCCACTGAGGCCAGGGCGTGCTGGGAGCTGTAGCCCATTTCTGCCTAAACTTGTACAGGATTATGCAATTAATTCACTTAAAAACACTCTGATTTTAACACATATGAGAGATAAGGAATCTCCCACCCTGAAGAACCTATTCCTTTGAGAAACTTAATTGCTCTGTTTCTTTTCCCCACAAGCCCAGTGAATTTTCCTTTGCCAGGGTTTTCCCTAAACAAGAAAAGTCCCCTGACCAAATGCTCCTCCAAAAGGCAGCTGAATCAGGGAGCTGCTTTCACCCTGCCAGCGTTTTCCCCAGTTGGGAAAAGTCCATGTGGAATGAAGTTGACTCCTGACTTCAGCCAAATGACCCTGATGACATCAGAATGAGACCTGCCCCGGATTTCACAGATGGGGCCTGGCCCCTGATCTCATCCAGCTTGCTGAGGAGTCGGGGGGGGGGGGTAGAATCTTGCTTGTCCACTCCACTGGTTTGACTTACCAGCTTTAGACTTAAGAGCACAAAACAGAAATTTCTTCTGCTTCAACCCTTTAGAAGAAGCCTTCCCCAACCTGGTGGCCTTCAGAGGCATTTGGACCACAACTCCCAGAATTCCCATGCAGCAGGGCCATTGACTGGGAATTCTGGGTGCTGCGGTCCAAAAGTGTCCAGAAGGCACAAGGCTGGGGAAGGCTGCTTTAGAGCCAAACCAGAAGTTTGGAAATAGTTCCAGAAGAAACTAGGTTTGACGTAGCACAGGGGAACTTTGTGGTGGTAACTTGCTGTGCCACACAGGCATTGCAATCTATGCTAGCCTGTCAATGTTCTCCTTCAGCAGTGCAGTCCACTTTTCACAGCCAGCCTCTCTTTTCCTCTTTGTTAGACAAGCTGGGAGCTTCTGAAAACTGTAATCCAATGCAAAGGTACCAGACTGAAGAATGCTGTGATAGGAGTCAAAGCCTACCAGAACAGAGTGGCCAAAAAGTAAAATGTGACACTAAACACATCCCCTAAAAGCCATTTGAACACAATTATTTCAGTTGTCAGGAAACAGCATGTAACATCATGCTTTATTCACATCCCACAGGAAATCTGAGTGATCCTGCTAGTACACCTTTTGATCCACTGCCATCATCCAAGTCAGAGAGGGTTTAAATCCTCTGAGTTATATCAAAGCCATATCAAAGCCACATCTACAATTTTAAGAACTTGTGAGAACTTAAGAGCTTTGCAGGTTGTCTTACGCCCATAAAAATGCCACTGGGAAGCCCATGAAGGTACTGCTATTGCTGCCCATCAACTTGTACTCAAGGGTATGCTGGACATCACACTGACATTTTTCAGTGACCCCTTCATCTCAACCCTAAGCATCCTTCCCTTGCTAATTATTGTCTGTTCAGGTTCTCTCAATGAATGTGGAACTATAAATCCCAATGCAGATAGAAGGAAGCAAGCTAAAAAATCAGAGCATAGTTAAGGAGCAGGCAGTGAAAGCAGAAATGGCAAGCAGATAGCAGAACATGTCACTGTTAGAGGAGAGGGATGGATCTAGATTTAGCAATAATTATAAGTGGCCCTGTTAAAATCAATGGGACTT